>NW_015170963.1:0-12770 GCF_001447785.1 Gekko japonicus
CTGTGCGACTGAACAACAAAAAGGCCTGTTGATGTTCAGGCAGCCGGTGCCCAGACATTTGAACTGTGGAGCCTACACTGGGTCCTTCAGGTTCCATCGCACAGCAATGGACAAACTCGGGTTCTTCTGCAAAGCCCCTGAATCAGTATCAGTGGGAGTAAACGGGAGTGTGCCAACAGAGATGTTTCACAATTGCTGTAGAGACAAAACACAGGAAGAAGGCGCTGGAAGTCCTTCATCTCTATGGTTTTCTACCGTTTCAACTCATAATCTCATTTTTAAAATTTTATCTACCTTTTTTATTTTTATTCGTTGAAAAGCTCAAGGTGGTCTAGAAGTCCCCCCCCCCTCACACCCTGTTATGCTTGGAGCAGCCCTTTGAGATGTAACGTGACTGATCCCTTTGAGATGGAACGTGACTGATCCAAGATCACCCTGGGAGGTTCACAGCAGTGTACAGATCTGAACCCAGTTCCAGATGGTCGCCATGCTGGACTGCAGGAGAAGAGATAGATTCGAGCCCAGTAACACCTTAACGACCAACAAGATTTTTGGGGTATAAGCTCTAGGGAGTCAAAGCTCTTGTATCTGACGAAGGAATATTTAAATACACAGGAAACACAGACCTCCCAGTATAAAGGAAGCAATATAAGAGGAAGTGGGGATGCAAAACCTAAGAAGGTATGAACATTCAAGAACTATAAATTATAAGCAATTGTAATCAATTTTATACTAAAGCATACGTACTCAGAATGCACAAAATACAATATTTGGGCATAATAGCCAGAAGTATACAAAATCAGAACATACAATGTAGCAGTAATATCAAAGCACTTACAATTTAACAGTTATATAGAAGCTGTTAGCAGCAGTATCAGAACATACACAATGTAACAACTATACAGAAACCGTTTACAAAGCAGCCGGCTTTCACTTTCGTGGTGAAACTTCATCAGAAGCAAATCAACGCGTATTGTGTCTTGATATCTCTTGGTTTATAATATCACCTTCATAGTTCATAGAAGCACATCTGAGACGAGAAGGTGCTTCTATGAACTAGGAAGGTGATATTATAAACCAAGAGATAACAAGACACAATACGCATTGATTTGCTTCTGATGAAGTTTCACCACAAAACAAAGTGAAAGCTGGCTGCTTTGTAAACTGTTTCTATATAGTTGTTACCAGGGATCATTTCATAGAAAAAGAGGTGCAGGAGCTCATTAGCATAACTCATTAGCATAACTTATTTTGTATGGTCATTTTTATTTTAATTTTTTTCCTTACTGGTTTGTATTCTGGTCATGGACGGTAAATAAAGGATTGATTGATTGACGTCACCCAGAGGTGATGTCATCGTGCAGGGCCCCTTGCGGGGGGGCACACTCTAGCATTTGAGCACTTTTGGCCTGATCCAACATTGGTGTCTCTTATGTTCTTATGAAGGGGGACCCTCCCACTGGCAGCCAGACCTGGCAACCCTATTTCAAAGTCACAGGGTATGAGTGACCGTAGTACCGCCCTATGCCACGAATTTAGGGCAGATTTTCTCAGATGCTGGAAAAATTCCTCTTGGGAATGAGATCGGTGTTCAAAGACTGATGCTGAAAGAGAAGGACTGCCTTCTACCATATGAACCTGTCCATTCACTCCATCTTTGGAAGCCCTGCTTTGGTTGCCCCTGCCATCTGAGGGAAGACAGGTGGCAATCCAAGGAAGTACTTTCTCAGTCAGGGCACCAAAACTTTATTTATTTGATTTTTACCCTGCCCTCCCAGCCAAAGCCGGCTCAGGGCGGCTTACATAAAATCAATACATTGTTTACAATAAAACGTGACTCATCTGAATTAAAACAATTCTAAAGTCATTTAACTATACAACTCAATAAAGTGCTCCAGGGCTCTTTTTGTAGCAGGAGCTCCTTTGCATATTAGGCGACACACCCCTAATGTAGCCAATCCTCCAAGAGCTTACAGTAGCCCCTGTAAGAAGAGCTCTGTAAGCTCTTGGAGGATTGGCTATGCATAAAGTGTAGCCAGAATTCAGGAATGGAACCTAGTCCAGGCAAGTATCTCTGGTTAAAAGGATCTTTCAGCAGCAAGGCTGAAAAAACACTACTGCCTGAAACTTGGAATAGCTTTTTTCCAGAGCAGATACAGAGTTGCCAGTTCCACCCTAAGTAATTCCTGGAGATTTGGGGGTTCTGCCTGTGTGGGAGAATTGAGGAGGGATTTCAACAGGAATCTATAATACACCTTAGAACAGGGGTGTCAAACATGCGGACTGGGGGGCGGATGAGGCCCTCGGAGGGCTTCTATCAGGCCTGCAGTGGAACTGGCTGTCTGCTACTTCTTCATCCAGTTCTGCTGCTGCTGCATCATCGTAGGTTTGCAACTTACAGATACACACCTGAACAGCACACTAAGGATTTCAACAGCACAGACATTTTGATGCAATAATTCAGAGCAAGAGGTGTCAGTTATCAGACACTGTTAAATAAACAATATATTGCAGGAGTGTGAATGTTTTAAGGATGTTTTTATTTTAAGTTTAAAAAACCCACCTTTGTGTTTGTGTCCTTTATAAAGTTTATATCTCCGTCCCCTGGCATTACATTTCATCACACACATGGCCTGGCCCAACAAGGTCTCATTTATGTCAGATCTGGCCCCCATAACAAATGAGTTCGACACCCCTGCCTTAGAGTCCACCCTCTGAAGCTGCCATTTCTTCCAGGGGAACTGATCTCCATAGTCTGGAAAGCCATTGTAATTCTAGGAACTATCCAGGCCCTAGCTGGAGGTTGGCAACCCTAATCGCCAACACTGAGCTAGATCGCCCAATGGCCAGAGAAAGAAATCTTTGGAAGCAGGAAGTTACTACATATATGTGTGACCGTCACTGGGAATGGTTCTTGATGCTCCCTTTTTTTGCATACCACAATACTGCACTCCATTTAATAGAACCCTTCAGATAAGAGAACCTCACTCTGAGTCCCCCGAGGGCATCCGTTTATCAAGAGTGTATTGTATCATGTAGATTTCATTTGTTCCTTTATTGAAACATCCCTTGTTTGTGTGTGTGTGTGTGCTTTTGGAGGCTTACCGGTTTGATAGTGTGGCTCTATCCCCCCTTAAGTTTAATGTTAGATCTATTTTGTTTGACAGACACAAATGCAGGCCCTCCGAGTGTGTTAATTTGACAGACCCCCTTCATTAACTCGGTAATGCAGGCTTATGTTTCATACACAGGTAAGCTTCAAGAGTGCTTTTTTTTTTTAATCTCATGCAATATTTATCAGGTCTGAGATCTAAAGTGTACATATTCAATTTTTGATGCATACTTTTACATGATTCATGAAATTCGCCCGTGATGTGATTTCTTCTCATTACAGTTTGTTTTTATGGATCATTGTTCCCCCCCCTTTTTTTCATAATCAGGCCGGCGTCGAACCAACAAACTTCATTCAGACACCTTTGAAACAAACAAACAAAAAACCCTGTTTACTTTCCCGATCAAAATAACAGGGAGGTGACATCCGCCGTCACTTTATTGTGGCGAGCGTAACAAAAGAAATAAAATAAAGATTCTGGAATGGTGCTAAATTTATGATGAAGCCAAATAGGTTGCATTAGTTCAGCTTAGGCGGAGCACTTCAGGTACGTATTTGAGCGTGGTACCCAGTATTTTGAAATGGTCTGATGCAAGGTGAATTGCTTTATTTGGGGGGGGGGGAAGCTCAATGTCTTCGTTGACTTGGATGCTTTTGATCTAAGGAACAGGAATGAGCCTGCCACGTTAATTAGTGTTTGTTGTCAGTTTAGTATCCTAAGACGCTGGAAGCTATTTTGCTGGCTATTCCCGCACTTCCTAATTGGGACTTGGATCTGCCACCGTGAATCCAGGAAGCATCTGCTCTCGAGAAGTAATGTTAGAATAAACAAATGGCAGAAAACAGGTCCCTGAGCCCTCGTTCCCACAACCCAACCAGCATGCAGTGGATGTGGGGTTTGTGGGTCAGTCTGACCTTTAGGAAGGAGCTGCGGTGGCTCAAGTGGTTAAGACGCTGAACTGCAGGCTGTGGAAGGTCGGTAGGTCAGCAGTTCGAGACCCGAGTGTGCCGCATGACAGAGTGAGCTCCCGTCTCTAGTTCCAGCTCCTGCCAACCTAGCAGTTCGAAACCAAGAAATTGCAAGTAGATAAATAGGTACCGCTTCGGTGGGAAGGTAACAGCGTTCCGTGCACCTTGGTGTTTAGTCATGCCGGCCACATGACCACAGAAACGTCTTCGGACAGCGCTGGCTCTTCGGCTTTGAAATGGAGATGAGCACCACAACCCTGGAGTCGGATTCGACTGGCTTTCGAGCAAGGGAACCTTTACCTTTACCTTTACCTGACCTTTAGGACATACAAAGCAGCCATGTTGTCGCTTCTGCATTAATTCATTTGACTTTAGGCAATGGCCATCATGAGGTTTGGACACATGGGGAGTGGCTCTGTCATGCTCCAGCCATAGGATTCTAGTGATGTAAGTGTGTGGACATCATTCATAAAGTTACAGCAGAGGTGTTGAACTCATTTGTTAAGAGGGCCAGATCTGATATAAATGTTACTTTGTCGGGCCGGGTGATGTGTGCCATAAAATGCAATGAAGAAGAGATTGGATTTATACCCCACCCTTCACCACCCGAAGGAGTCTCAGGGCGGCTTACAATCTCCTTTCCCTTCCCTTCCCTTCCCCTCCCCACAACAGACACCCTGTGAGGTAGGTGGGGCGGAGAGAGCTCTGACCGAAACTGCTCTTTTCCAAGAACAGCTGTGCCAGAACTACGGCTTGCCCAAAGTCATCCAGCAGGTGCAAGTGGAGGAGTGGGGAATCAAACCCGGCTCTCCCAGATTAGAGTCCGCGCTCCTAACCACTGCACAACACTGCCAGGTACTGGAGAATAAACTTTACAAATGACACAGGCAAACCCAATTAATATTATTTTTTTAATCCACTGAGCTACGTTTGGAGGAGGCAGGAGGAAAGAAACTCACCACACCTCCTCTTTCTCAGCCTCACTGCCATTCCCCTGCCACACTATTTTACCTCAGCCTCATGGGCCCTTTCCTAGCAATTTACTTTATATTTCTTGACAGCTTTGACTATATACCTTACTACGTGCACCTGCCCCCCCTCCCCTCCTCAGCAGCCTCCTGCTTTTCTTCCCTCGCACCAGTTGCTCACAGGCCAGATAATATAAGAGCCCTGGATGGGCAGATTCCAGCCCTCGGGCCGTATGTTTGACACCCCTGGCTTACAGTCTAATGCAATGAAAGAGCAAATTTTCTTCAGGTTTCCTTGAAAAGCCTTTGATTTATGGCACACAACGGAATGTCAAAAAGCCGCTTTAAAACTTTAGATATTTTACACAGCTGGAACATCACCAAAACTTTGGGCCCCGTATTTCTACAGTCTTAGATGGCTTTGCTGAATTAGCTACAGATGGCACGTCTCTTCTGATGTAAGGAAGGAGGGCCATTGGTCCGAGACAACATGATGTGGAGAAAAGACTCCCTCGGTCCTTCCTAAACGACAAACCTTTCCTGCCGAAACAGGAGCGAAAATTCTCCCTACACTGAAGGGAAGCAAATCAAAAGCCAAAGACGTAATTGCTGTTGAGGCCTCGGCTGGTGTTTACAACGTGATAACCGACAGAAGGAAATATGGCTGCTCACAAAAGAGGAACTGGTTTTTTTTTTGTTTTTAGGATGGTAATTCAGTTTCCCAAATCCAGTATGCAACTGTGTTTCATCTCAAATGGAAAGCAGGTGCCTTTCTCAATTTCCCCCAAACTTCTGATAGTGGAGGAAGACTCTCCCCCCGACACCCAAAGTGAAATTGGAGGTGTGCGTTGTGCTTACACCCTTGTACAGACCATAAAAGAGAAAGAAGTTTCAAGATTGGCACCAGTACATAGAATAGTTTGCCAGAAGGAGCTAAAGGGTTCTTAATTGGGCTCCGTTGGTATAACGAGGTCTTAGTTATTTTGGTGGGCCTTCAATGGAAACTACAATTCTCCAGTTCATGCTTGTAGAGGATGTGAGGGCTTGGTACTAGGTCTTTTAGTAGGCCTATTATTTCCTTGGCTGCAATCCCCTTGCCAATGGAAAATTTACGATCAAGAGGAAGAAAACTGCCTCCATAGGGACACTCTAGGAATTTCCTCATGTCTGTATGGTCGCAGTTAAACTCCCTCCCATGGCCGCAATCCCCTTGCCCATGGGAAATTAACGATCAAGAGGACGAAAACTGCCTCTAGGACGCTCTAGGAATTTCCTCATGTCTGTATGGTCTTTACCATAGAGACAGGGAAATTTCTAAAGCGTCACATGGAAGTAATTGCACATCCTCCCTCAACTCCACCTTCTGTAGGCACTGTGCTCAAAATCTCCTGGCATTTGTGGAAGCAGTGTTGGCAACCCTAACTCTTAATATATTTATCTATAAGCTTTGGCTAACGTTGTAAACCATATTTGGTTCCCTGTTCACAGGACAGAGGTGGGACAGAAATGTTTCGATAAATAAAAGAAAGAATTTGCCAGCCGTCTGACAACTTTGTGTGATTCACTGAGCAGGGTTTGCCATCTGATTGGAAGGACTCGGACTTCAAGGAGAGACAACTGTGTTACATATTGGCATTAGTGTCGATTGAAGTTTCTGGGGAACTTGAACACAGAACCCTTGGAACCAGAGCCTGATTCCCTGTGGCACCACAGACACAGGCCAACTGAACAACCTAAGCCTGATGTGAGCCACAGTACTGCCTTGCCAGTGGCCTTGAAATGCCTCGGCAAGCTCAGGAAAGGCATACAACTGCAGGATTACTGATGCCCAGAAGCGTCCATTGTAATCCGTAAGCCCATGAGCCATAACATGGCCTAGTTGTTTCGTTTCAAAAATAAAATTGGAATCTCCCACCTTTTTGACTTGTGAAATGATATGGATAGGGTTGTGTGGGGGTAGGGGGAATCTCTGTACTGGGCTTCCAAAACATAATGGATTGGCACTACTAGTATGGTACTTTTGTGGCAGGAGGCGCTTACTCTCTGTCTGCTGTGCTTCAGCACCAGCGCCACCAGTGGCCAGAACGCAGTATTGCAGCTACCAGCTCAGGAAACTCCAGATCACATTACGTGGCCTGTATGGTTCCTCCTGCTGTCTCTAGCTTCAGTTTTAGTGGCTGCTTGCAGTGTTCTGAGCTCTCAGTCCCTGCCATCCCATTTTACGGACCATCTCCCAGTTTCCCAGATCAGTTCCGGACCTCCAGACCCAAGACTCCATCACCGTAAGGTTGAAACGGAATTCCCCACTGCTGTTTCCTGTGTCTCGTGATCCAAATTAGCACCAAACACAATATGAACAGACTTCACGGGAATACCTAAAGCTCATGCTGAAAGATTTCAAGCCAGCACCTCCCGGGTGCCATGTGTTTACACAGCAAACACCGCGTAACAAAAGAAAGCACAGAATGTGAGTGAAAGTGAGAATGAAAACTCTGCCAGTCTCCTGCTAGTTCAAAGCAACAGAGCACTTAAACAATTTCATAAATTATGATGAGACATATCAAAACGGGGGGGGGGAGAGGAAATAAATGTTACAAAAATCCCATAATCTCTTCCCCCCCACTGTTGTTCATTAAAATCTTCAAAATATATCAAAACAACAACAGCACAGAGAAAGTTTCTTAGATAATTAGAATTTTATAACCTTACACAGCGGCGGCAGCAGGCTGCTATCCGGAGCTCTCTTGAGAGGCACGCTAGGGGGAAAAACAAGAATCAGAACTGAAAAGCCAGGCTTCCACTTCCCGTGCTGTTTCATGGAAGAAATGCGAACACATTCTCTATGCAATGGATTGAGCTTTGGAAGTGCTCACTTCCTCTGTCCTTTGGTGTCCCTATGGAGGGTGCAGAAGGAATGGCAGAGAGGTGGGTTGATGTTAGAGAACCTACTCTGCAAGCGGAAGAACCAATGTCAAATTCTTGGCATCTCCAGTTGAAGGGTCTCAGATAACAGATGTTGAGAGAGACCTTCCTCCACCTGAGACACCAGAGTAGATATCATCGAGTTAGATAGACCAAGAGTCTGCCTTCATATATAGGAAGCTTCAGATGTTCAGATATGGTCATCTTTTCATCTCACATTTATGCTAGTACCCCTCACAGCAACCCATGGGAACTGGAGCTGGAGATCTCCCAGCATTACATCTGATCTCTATATGACAGTGATCAGCTCCTCCAGAGAAAATGGCTGCTTTGGAGGAAGGACCCTATGGCATTCTACCCTGTAGAGCAGGGGTGTCGAACATGTGGCCCAGGGGCCGGATCATGCCCCCAGAGGGCTTCTATTAGGCCCGCAGTGGAACTGGCTGTCTTCTGCTTCTTCTTCCAGTTCTGCTGCTGCTGCATCATCATAGGTTTGTAGTTTACAGATACACACATGAACAGCAGACTCCAGATTGCAACAGCACAGCCATTTTGATGCAATAATTCAGAGCTAGAGGTGTCAGTTAACAGACACTGTTAAATAAACAAAATATTGCAGGAGTGCTAATGTTTTAAGGATGTTTTTATTTTAAGTTTAAAAAAACCCCTTTGTGTTTGTGTCCTTTATAAAGTTTATATCTCCACTCCCTGTAGGGTTGCCAGCCTCCAGGTGGGGCCTGGGGATCTCCCGCTTTTATGACTGATCTCCAGCTGACAGAGATCGGCTCCCCTGGAGAAAATAGCTGCTTTGAAGGGCAGACTCTGTGGCAACTTACCATGCTGAGGCCCCTCCCCTCCCCAAACCCCGCCTTCTCCCGGCTTCACCCCCAAAGGCTCCAGGTATTTCCCAAGCCAGACCTGGCAACCCTAGCTCCCTGGCATTACATTTCATGACACACATGGCCCGGCCCAACAAGATCTCATTTATGTCAGATCTGGCCCTCATAACAAATGAGTTCGACTCCCCTGCCTTAGAGTCCACCCTCTGAAGCTGCCATTTCTTCCAAGGGAACTGATCTCCATAGTCTGGAAAGCCATTGTAATTCTAGGAACTATCCAGGCCCTAGCTGGAGGTTGGCAACCCTAATAGCCAACACTAAGCTAGATCACCCAATGGCCAGAGAAAGAAATCTTTGGAAGCAGGAAGTTACTACATATGTGTGTGACCGTCACTGAGAATGGTTCTACCTGGCGTTACATTTTATGACACACATGGCCCGGCCCAACAAGGTCTCATTTACGTCAGATCCGGCCCTCATAACAAATCAGTTCGACACCCCTGCTGTAGAGGACCCTCCCCTCACCAAAACCCACTCTCCCTGGGTCCCACCCCCAAATCACCAGGAATTTTCCAACCCAGAGTTGGCAACTGTAACCCATGGCCAAGGAGCCCCAACAGGCTTCACCATCTCCGGAGCCGGAGGGTAAACGACTAAATTTTGCAGCCCTTCCATTTCAACAAACACACACAAACTCCCCATTCTGCAACTCTTTATTTTAGAACAAAGCTCTGCTTCAGATCAACACGACTACCCACCTGAAGCTTTATTTTTAGGTCATTTTTTTTAAGGATACTGTGAACCTCTTGGGGAACAGGTTCGCCAGGCAAACATGCTGCATTCAACAACTGTGATCAATTGCGAGCCAAGCCAAGACTCAAACTGATTCCCTTCACCTCTGTCTCTCTCAAGCATCTGCCCAACAGTAGAACAGCTGTGGTATTTCAACCACACAAACTTAGAGGGAACACTTCTCACTTTGTGTAATGTGCCTTGAGTCCATACGAGGGAAGTCCCTCTGAAGAAAGGCTGGAGAATCTGGGACTTTTCACTTTAGAAAAGAGATGTCTAAGGGGGGATATGATAGAGGTTTATAAGGAGAGAAGAAGAGAAGAGAAGAGATTGGATTTATACCCCGCCCTTCACTACCCAAAGGAGTCTCAGAGTGGCTTACAGACTCCCTTCCCTTCCCCTCCCCACAACAGACACCCTGTGAGGCAGATGGGGCTGAGAGAGCTCTGACAGAAACTGTTCTTTTTCAAGGACAGCTCTTATCAGAACTATGGCTTGCCCAAGGTCATCCAGCCAGGTGCAAGTGGAGGAGTGGGGAATCAAACCCGGTTCTCCCAGATTCGAGTCTGCGCACTTACCGGTAACCACTACACCAACCCGGCTCTCTAAAATTATGCATGGATGGAGAGAATTGACAGAGGGACATTTTTCTCTCTCTCTCCCAAAATACTAGAATTCAGGGCATCCAATGAAGCTGATGGGCAGTAGATTCAGGACGGACCAAAGGAAATACTGCCTTACCACAAAGAGTGATTAAAATGTGGAACTCGCTGCCAGAGGATGTCACGATGGCCACAGGAATAAACAGCTTACAAAAGGGATTCGATAGATTCATGGAGGAGAAGTCTATCAGTGGCTACTAGCCGTGGTGACTGAGTCGAACCTCCACATCCATATCCTCTGAATCCCAGAGCCAGGAGGCAACATCAGGGGAAGGGTTCACCTTCTATGCCCTGTTGTGATGCTCTGTCTTCTTGGTGCTGGGGGGGGGTTAACAGTGGGAGGGCTTCTAATGTCCTGGCCCCACTGGTGGACCTCCTGATGGCACTGGTATTTCTAGCCACTGTGTGACACAGAGTGGATGGGCCTTTGATTTGATCCAACATTGGCGTCTCTTATGTTCTTATGTTCTTATGTTCTTATGTTGGCCGTCCAGAGGAATTGGCTGGCCACTGACAGGATGCCAAACTAGATAGACCATTGGTCTGATCCAGCAGGGGTCTTCTTATGGTCTTAATGTAAATAAATAAATCTGAACCATTTTCAGTTTCCACGGGCCAAATGTCTCGTTTGGATCCCTGCCCTTTTAAATGTTATCGTTGCATCCATATGGCTTTTGAAAAGTACAGAAAGGGTGACACACGGATGTGAGGATGATGTAAAATTTTTAAAAATCAGCCTAAAAAAAAAACAGATGGTGTCAAAAAGGCTCAGAATGAGAAGACAAGTGAATAGGCACATTCATATACCCCCCTGTGTTAAAATTATAGTTGCCAGCTCTGGGTTGGGAAATACCTGGTGATTTAGGGAGTAGAACTTGGGGAAAGCTGGGTTTGAAGAGGGGAGGGACCTCACTGATGTATAATGCCATAGGGTCCACTCTCCAAAGCAGCCATTTTCTCTGGTGGGAACCGATCTCTGAGGAAGAAGGAGGAGGAGGAGGAGGAGGAGGAGGAGATTGGATTTATACCCCGCCCTTCACTACCCAAAGGAGTCTCAGAGCGGCTTACAAACTCCTTTCCCTTCCCCTCCCCACAACAGACACCCTGTGAGGTGGGTGGGGCTGAGAGAGCTCTGACAGAAACTGCTCTTTTTCAAGGACAGCTGTGCCAGAACTATGGTGCAAGTGGAAGAGTGGGGAATCAAACCCGGTTCTCCCAGATTAGAGTCCATGCACTTAAACACTACACCAAACAGGCTCGGAATATAACCAAATGAAGCAAATACATGAGCCGAAGAAGAAGAAGAGGAGGAGGAAGAGGAGGAGGGGGAGGAGGAGATTGGATTTATACCCCGCCCTTCACTACCCAAAGGAGTCTCAGAGCGGCTTACAAACTCCTTTCCCTTCCCCTCCCCACAACAGGCACCCTGTGAGGTAGGTGGGGCTGAGAGAGCTCTGACAGAAACGGCTCTTTTTCAAGAACAGCCCTTAACAGAACCATGGCTTGCCCAAGGTCATCCAGCCAGGTGCAAGTGGAGGAGTGGGGAATCAAACCCGGTTCTCCCAGATTAGAGTCCGCGCACCTGACCACTACACCACTACAGGAGATTTCCAGGTGCCACCTGTAGCTTGGCACCCCTACTTAAAATTATGCCCCAAGTTGAAAGAAAGGGTCTGAGAACTCCCCCCTCGGTTTCACTATGCTCTTCTAGGGTTTCCCTCTGCCCTGATCTGATAGTTGGAAGAAGAAGAAAAAGAACGATTCCAAACAAATGGTTTTAATTTCAAATTTGTCATCTCGCCTTTTATACACAGTTGCGCCATGTTCCAGCACAACGTTTATCTGCCCCAATATCTCACTCCTGCGATGGTAATGATCCCCTCTTCCGCACTTAACATGACAATAAGAGGGCTACGGAGAAGCCCGCAGAACCTCGTAAGTTTCCCCAACTTCCCAGGAACCTTCTAATTAAACCTGATGCCTAACATCTGGCCACTCAACGTCTACATCTTATTTATAGCTTTGTTTGGTGCGTTTCGTACACTTGGCAATGCATTTAAGATAAAGCCGTGCCTGGGAATTCGTTCTACTTTCGCTTGTTTGGAAGGAATATGTGTTAATTATAAATAGGGCAGCCTCGTTTGAAATTAAAGCCGTGCTTTTTACTACGCTGCGCCATCAAGGGTCCCAAAGCGAGGCGGGTTGAGATCAAAAGCACCTCGTCAAAGAATCTACTATGTACATACCTTCTGGTTAAGAGGGAATCTCTCTCTTGTTTCTCATCCCCCAGTGAAAACCTGCTATTCCAGCTTGGGGGGGCGGGGGGGGGGGTTGATTATCCATATTCTTCTTCTCTCAAAGTTTTCGCAAGAGTGTCAGGATTCAGTGGCTGAATTGGTTAGATTCATCCTGTTGAAAATCTTTTGCTTGATTAAAAAGGTGGGCATGATTAATTAGGAAGTAAAGAAGATAGATAGATAGATAGATAGATAGATAGATAGATAGA
>NW_015170963.1:13357-18053 GCF_001447785.1 Gekko japonicus
TAATAATGATGATGAAGAAGAAGAAGACAGATGATAGATAGATAGATAGATAGATGATAGATAGATAGATAGATGATAGATATACTGACAGACAGACAGATCAGCCAAGACTGACCCATAGACTGAGTCATCTGTCCATTAGATAGATAGATAGATAGATAGATAGATAGATAGATAGATAGATGATAGATAGATAGATAGATGATAGATAGATAGATAGATAGATAGATAGATAGATAGATACATGGGGGCGGGTGCAGTTTGGTGCCCCTCATCAGGGTGCCCAGAGAAGAGGCTGACCGGCGGGGCGCTCACAAGCCATTGCTCCCCTGGCACTGCTGCTGCTGCTGCAGCTGCCAGTCCCCGGCCGCGAGGAGGAGGAGAAGCACTTGCACTCCACTGGGAAGCTGAGGGGGCAAGGCAGGGAGAAGTTAGCCAGCCAAAGAAGCAGTGGGCGGCAGTGGTGGGGGTCACCCAGCCGCGGAAATGCAATGGCGGGAGGCTACTTCGGCAAGAAACGTGGCCACTATAGCTGTAATATTAGGATTAGCATCCTTTAGTAGATTTTGAATAACTTTTTCCCTATTAGAACTATAATTAGGAGGAAACAAAGATGACAACAGTTCTTTGCGTAAGACTGAGTGAAATGGACAGTCAAAAATAATATGATATATTGAGTCCACAGATTTTAAAGGACAAGAACATAACCTTTCATGAAAGGGAATTGTCTTAAACCGACCTGAAAGCTCTTTTGAAGGGAAGACATTTAGTCGGGCTCGTGTAAAGGGCTCTACGGTGCGAAGGCTGGACTAGGTTGTGAAGATAGTGGGCCATCTGGCCATATTGAATTGGGAGATTCAACTGAGCCTGAGAACATATGCGAAATTGTGTAGGGGGTGTTATCCCCATACTGATGTCAACCCAGCCTGAAACTCTGAACCAGGTGGGCGAGGGGGTGCATATAGATGTTAAACAACACTGGAGAGAGAAGTGCCACCTGAGGGACCCCAAATACCCAGGGGTGTTTAGGGGACACCCTCTCTCCAAGCGCCACCCTCTGTCCCCGACCTTGGAGGAATGAGGTAAGCCACTTCAAGGCCACCCCCCGCGAGGCAGCGGGTCAACAACCACCTTTGAGAATATCCCTGCCATGTACTCAGCAAGGACTAGTTTGTTTTTAAGGCACTTTGTAAGAAAAAGAGTAGGAAGCAGGGCTTTTTTCTTCTGGGGGAATGCACTGGAGCGGAGTTCTGGAACCTCTTCAACAAAAATCTTCTTAAAATGTTGAAAGGTTCGTGAGTTCTCAGTATACAGATTGAAAACTTCATTTCCCTCTTGAAAGTTCCGGCACCCCACCTCCCCTCCAAAAGCCCTGCTAAGAAGTATTGCTCTCTCACTGCCTTGACATGGCGAGGGGGCTTGCATGGTTCGATGAGGCTGTGGGCTATGCCAAGGAGGGAGGGCCGCCTAGGATGGACAGTCCACAGTCAGAAAAAAAATTAACCCCCGGAAAATAGAAATGGCAACCCACTCCAGTATCTTTGCCAAGAAAACCCCTGGACAGTAACAGAAAGCTAAAAGACATGCTGCCGGAAGATGAGCTCCTCAGGTCGGAAGGTGTAAACTCCAGAGGACAGCGGAAGACAGAAGGGCCCGGCGTGATGTGGTCCATGGGGTCTCGAAGAGTCGGACTTGACTGTGTGACTGAACAACAACAACAGGAAGTATTTTTTTAAAAAAATATTTTTATTGATTTTCAATACATAACATAAATGATATTTCAAATTTCCGTTTTACAATACTTTTGGAGCTTTTTATCCATATATTTCTAACCAATTTTCAAATTTTTGCCATCTTTTCTTAAACACACTGTCCATTTTTCCCGCTAAAAATATATTTATCTTATCCATTTCTTTTATATCTAAGGTTTTTATAATTAATTCTTCTCTGGTAGGTATATTTCCTATGATCTGTGGAAGGCGGACATGACCTTGGGTTGCAAGGTGGGATCTGTCCACCGGGCCACCTTGTCCTAATGAAAGATAAATAACTCCAGTTTTGCTGAGAGAGTGTGCAATTCTGAGATTCATCTGGCCAAGGTGACCGCTACTAAGAAAATGGGTTTCATCTGTAGCCATTTCAGAGGTATGTCTTTGACTGGCTTGAATGGAGGTTTCGTCAATGCTGAGAGTACTGTATGCAATCTCCAGATGGGAAATCTGTGGATCTGGGGTGGATTCTGTAGGGTCATGCCACACAGAAATCGGCATATGTGAGGATGGTTGGACAAGTTGATGCCATCTATATCTGGGAGAACTGATGCTAAGGCCACTACCTGCTTTCGATGGGTTGCTGGCTTGAGGCCTTGTAGGAAATCCAATACAGACCTCAAAGAGGGTCTCATCCTTCTACCATATTTGGTGGAGATGCGAAAAAGTCGTAAAATTTTGGAAAACTATAAAACAACTTATCCTAGAAATAGTAGATATAGATTTAAACCTCGCCCCGGAAATATACTTATTAAACATCCTGCCTGATAATATAAACCATAATGATGCACGTTTGATATTATACATCCTCACAAGTGCTAGAATTGCCATAGCAAAATGTTGGAAATCTGATAAAATTCCAAGCAGAGAAGAATTAATTATAAAAACAACAGGAAGTATTGAACAGTGTCATGAATTTTTGTGTGTCTTTTGAGACTGCAGGGCTATTTTTGGGCAGGAACGCACAGGAATGGAGTTCCGGCTGGCTCCCAAGTTGGCCACGCCTAGCAGGAACTCATTATCATAATAAGCCACACCCAACAACAGAAACTCATTAGGACTGGCTACATTAGGGGAGTGTGGCCTAACATGCAAAGGAGTTCCTGCTCCAAAAAAAAGCCCTGGGTGTTGACAACAAACAAGGTAAACGGAATAAGAAGCAAAAGGTGGGTGTGGCTGGATGACCACACTTCTGGTAACATGGGGGGTGTGGCCTAATGAGTTTCTGCTGTTGGGTGTGGCCTGTTATGCTAATGAGTTCCTGCATGCTGAGCTTCTTCTACAAAAAAAAGCCCTGGTTGAGAGAATCGCCATGCAGCAATGTTTCCCCTCAGTATTGATATGGTAAACGAATCTTGTGAAGAGGTCACTGCATGGAAAAGTCAAATCTACCAATCTGAAAAAAAATGCTAGCCAGATACGTGTTTTCCAAAACTAGGCCACCTGTGACATAGGCTGCGGTCCCAAACACAAAATAATCCGCTTTCAACCCACTTTCCAACTGGATTTTGCCAGTTCACACAGTAAAAACCCAGTTGGAAAGTGTGTCTGGGAGAAATTGAAAATGGATTGTTTAGAGTGTGCAACGGTAACTGTAGGAAAACTTTGGACAACGCTTTAATTTAATTCATTTGCACCCTGCCTTTCTCGCCAGTGGGGACCCAAAGCAGGTGACATTGTTCTCCTCGCCTCCATTTCATCTTCACAACAACCCTGCGAGGTAGGCGAGGCTCAGAGAATTTGACTGGCCCAAGGTCACTCGGCAAGCTCCCATGGCAGAAGTGGGAATTTGAACCTGGGTCTCCCAGATACTAACCCAGCATTCTTGAAAGGAGATGTTGCTGGGTGATGCCCTTTCTGTTTCAAACACAGTCGTGCTAATTGTCTCCGGTGCTGCTATTCCTGCATAAGAGGAATCTAGTTGTCTCTTGGGCTGACTCTACAGATACGCATCCGCCCGAGATGGCACTTTCTGGAGCCCTTGTTCCTCGGCTCTTGCAAAACTGTATATGTCAAAGGAAATTGGAAGCACAGTTTTCTCATCTACACACACGCACGTGAATCTTCAGGGGTTACCTGGCTAATTGAATGCATTTGTAATTCCCTTGCACTGCAGTTCTGGAATGGGATGTCATTCAAACATTAAATAAAAGAGTTGACAGCCATTGCACAAATTAAATACAAAGTTTTGCAACGGTGACTTCTCGTGGAACACTAAAGATCAATCACATTTCTGAGAGAACAATGTTGCTACCTCTTACTTAGAGCTTAAATATTTAACAGATGAAGATCTTCAGTGCTGCTCAAAGACATCACATACCCTTTGGGGGACCAATACTCAGCAGTTAAGTGTCTAGGAAAAAAAACACACATTGAAAGCTACCTCTCTGATGGCAGGGAAATGGAAAGCTTCTCTTACAGAGGGCCCATGGAGGAAACAGTTGTAGCCCTGGAAGGGAATATGGCAACACTCAAATCCCATCTTCTTCAGAAGGGGGAAAAAATATATGGTGTAGTGGTTAAATGTGCAGACTCTAATCTGGGAGAACTGGGTTTGATTCCCCACTCCTCCACTTGCACCTGGCTGGGTGACCTTGGACAAGCCATAGTTCTGCCAGAGCTGTTCTCTCAAGGACAGTTCTGGAAAGAGCTCTTTCAGCCCCACCTACCTCACAGGGTGTCTGTTCTGGGAAGGGGAAGGGGAAGGAGTTTGTAAGACATTTTGAGACTCTGAGTGAAGAGTGGGGTACAGGGCTCTTTTTGTAGAAAAAGCCAAGAAGGAACTCATTAGCGTAACAGGCCACACCCAACAGCAGAAACTCATTAGCATAGTAGGCCACACCCTGACAGCACAGCACATTAGCATATTAGGCCACACCCCCATGCCACCAGAAGTGTGCTCATCCAGCCACACCCACCTTTTGCTT
>NW_015170963.1:18114-18571 GCF_001447785.1 Gekko japonicus
GCCCCCACACCCCGAATGTAGCCAGTCCTAATGAGTTTCTGCTGTGGGGTGTGGCCTGTTATCCTAATGAGTTCCTGCTGGGCGTGGCCAACTCAGGAGCCAGCCGAAACTCCGTTCCTGTGCATTCCTGCCCAAAAATAGCCCTGGTGGGGTATAAATCCAATTTCCTCTTCCTCCTCTTCCTCCTCCTCCTACCCCTCCTCTTCTTCTTGTAAAAAAACCCGGCCTATTCCAAAGTCTAGTGAAGAACAATGAAAAGACTCCATTGTCATTAAGAGGCTTTTGATCAGCTTCTCTATAGAGCGTTAAATAAATAGATAATCGTACATGGTAACCTCATTATCTATGATTAATCTTTGTTTAACAGTGTTCACCAGTGGTGAATTACCTTAACACTTCTGAATTATTTCACGGATCCCAGGAGAGAGAGAAACATGACTCCAAGAGTCCCCCCCCC
>NW_015170963.1:18611-24178 GCF_001447785.1 Gekko japonicus
GTCACTCCTCATAATAATCGGCAGCAGGGATTCCTTTCGAAGGCAAGCAGTGAAGGTATTCAGGGGTGGTCGCATCCAGACTGGGGAGTGGATTCAGACAACTGTTTTATCAGGTCCAGTATGTTAGAGATTCCCAAGATTTAAGGGGGGGAGGGGTTATGAGTTTTTGAGCGTAGTGGTTAAGTGTGCGGACTCTAATCTGGGAGAACTGGGTTTCATTCCCCACTCTTCCACTTGCAGCTGCTGGATGACCTTGGGCAAGCCATAGTTCTGACAAGAGCTGTTCTTGAAACAGCGGTTCTCTCAGAGCTCTCTCAGCCCCACCTACCTCACAGGGTGTCTGTTGTGGGGAGGGGAAAGGAAAGGAGTCTGTAAGCCGCTCTGAGACTCCAAGTGAAGGGCGGGGTATAAATCCAATCTCTTCTTCTTCTCTTCTTCTTTTTATTTCATTTCTACCCTGCCCTTCTCCCCAAGGGGGACCCAAAATGGCTTACATCTTTCACTTCTCCTTTGTTTTATCTTCACAACAACCCTGTGATGTAGGTTAAGCTGAGAGAGTGTGACTGGCCCAAGGTCACCCAGCGAGCTTCCATGGCACAAGTGGGGATTCTAACCTGGGTCTTCCAGATATATAATCAGTATATGAGGGTTTGGCCTCTGTTTATTCTGGGGAGGGGCTGTGGCTCAGGGGAAGAGCCTCTGCTTTGCATGCAGAAGGTCCCAGGTTCAGTTCCCGACATCCTGAGACCCAGCATGGTGTAGCAGTTAAGAGCATTGGATTCTCATCTAGAGAACCAGGTTTGAGTCTCCACTCCTTCACATGAAGTCTGCTGGGTGACCTTGGGCCAGTCACGGTTCTCTCAGAACTCTCTCAACCCCACCTACCGCACAAGGTGCCTCTTGTACGGAGAGGAAGAGAATGTGATTGAAAGCCACTTTGAGACTCCTTAAAGTAGAGAAAAGTGGGTTAAAAACTAGTCTTCTTCTTCACCACCACCACACTACCACCACCACCATCATTGTCAGACCCCTGGTCCAGTTACACTCAATAACACTCTCTTGGCAGTGATAAGTTTATTGAGTTATATGCAAGATCCAGAAAGAACATAAGAACATAAGATATGCCAATGTTGGATCAGGCCAAAGGCCCATCCAGTCCAACACTCTGTATCACACAGTGGCCAGAAATACCAGTGCTATCAGGAGGTCCACCAGTGGGGCCAGGACATTAGAAGCCCTCCCACTGTTGACCCCCCCCAAGCACCAAGATGACAGAGCATCACTTGACCCAGAGTCCCTATCTATACCTTGTGGCTAATAGCCACTGATGGACCTCTGCTCCATATGCTTATCTAATTCCCTTTTGAAGGACTGAAGACTTTTGGCGGGCACAAGGTTAATACAGATAATTCAAAGAAAAGCCCCTTTTCCTTCCCCCTGGCACACATCACATTCACACCACACCTAACGTGGCCATCCCAACCATGTGAAAGATATATGTCTTGGTTATGTGCACTCCAAGTTGGTATAGAGAGTCTCTCAAGGACACCTTCCCCTGAGAAAGAAAAAAGAGGGAAAGGAGGCTGACTTGTGAAGTTATGTCTCCTAAAAGTGAAAGCTCTCAGTCTCACACTCACTCACTCCACCCCCCGCCCCTTAAGAATTCCCTCCCCCCAGCAACAATGGCAAGCAAGCAAAGTATAGCAGGGTTGGACAATCACCACCACCACCATCATCGTCTCCAGTTAAAAGAACCAAGCAGCAGGTGATGTGAAATACCTCTTCCGGAAACCCTGAAGAGTTACTGCCAGTCTGACAATACTGACCTTGATGGACCAATGGTCTTATTCGATACAAGGCAAGCTTCATGTGTGTTCATGCGTGACAAGTGTCTTCCTTGGAGCTCTCCATGGTCCTGTAGACCCTGGATGAGTAATCCTTCTTCCACAATCCTTTCTCCAGCTGTCATTCCCTGGCTCTCCAGTAGTCACTAACCTGCTGAATTCTAACTACTGGCTACCTTCTGCTCATTTATTTAGCCTCTACTAATTCCCAGAGAACTTCATTCCTATAGGTTTCCAGGTACCAAGACAGACTTCCATGAGTAACTGTTTTAGGAAACTGAAGTTATGATGTAAAGCCTTGCTCTTGCAAACATTTGAGATTACATCACACAAAAAAGTATATTCCATGTTATACGTGTGGTACTTTTTAGAACTCATATAGCTACGGCAGTGCTGGTGAGATATGTCCAATGGTCACCCTCTCCCTTTTAAAAGCAACGCATAATTCCACCCAAATATTGGATGAGAGGTTGTGACATCGGTGCATCCAGAGACTATGCAATAAAATTGGGGAAAGCCATTCCCAGATTAGTGACTTAAAGAAAAGATCTTTATGCAACTCCTGGGGATTCCTTAGGCTTGCCAAACTCTATATCATAACTTCCTGACCTGGATTGTACACCATAGCTTCCTGACCTGGATAGCCCAGGCTAGCCTGATCTTGTCAGATCTTGGAAGCTAAGGAGGGTTGACTCTGGTTAGTACTTGGATGGGAGACCACCGTGTACATCCAGGGTTGATATACTGAGAAGGAGGAGGAGGAGGAGATTGGAGAGCCAGCTTGGTGTAGTGGTTAAGTGTGCGGACTCTAATCTGGGAGAACCGGGTTGGATTCCCCACTTCTCCACTTGGACCTGCTGATGTGACCTTGGGTCAGTCACAAGCTCTGGCACAGCTGTCCTTGAAAAAGAGCAGTTTGTGTCAGAGTTCTCTCAGCCCCACCCACCTCACAGGGTGTCTGTTGTGGGGAGGGGAAGGGAAAGGAGTTTGTAAGCCGCTCTGAGACTCCAAGTGAAGGGCGGGGTATAAATCCAATCTCTTCTTCTTCTTCTTCTTCTTCTTCTTCCCCCACTCTTTATTACCCAAAGGAGTCTCAGAGCAGTTTACAATCTCCTTTCCCTTCCCCTCCCCACAACAAACACCCTGCTTACCTAAGGGACCGCCTTTCCTTGTATGTTCCCCAGAGAGCACTGAGGTCGGGGTCTCAAAATTGTTTGACCCTCTCTGGACCAAAAGACACCAGATTGACCTCCACCAGGGCCAGGGCCTTCTCAGTAGCAGCTCCACACTGATGGAATGAGCTCCCAGAAGACATCAGGGCCCTGCAGGACCTTTTACAGTTCCACAGGGCCTGCAAAATGGAGCTTTCCCACCAGGCCTTCGATTAGGAGGCGCTACCAACAACACCTATGTCAAGAGTAACAGCCTGTGAAGTCAACAGCAACAGCCTCTGGCCATTTGTTTTTGTTAACATTGGCTACATCATGCCCTATAGAGATCAGGATATACTGCTACCGCCACTAGCACTTTAACTGCACTTACTGTTATGCGCTATTTGTATGTTTATGAGTTTTATGGTGTGTATTGTGTTTAATGAATTTGTTTTTTAATGTATTTTAACTTTTAATGGAAGCCACCCTGAGCCTGTCTTGGTGGGATACAAACTGAACTAACTAAATAAGTCAATAGATGGGGCTGAACAAGCTCTTTTGAGAACTGCTCATGAGAAAACATCTCTGAAAGAACTCGTGACTGATCCAAGGCCACACCAGCAGCTGCATGTGGAGGAGTGGGGAACCAAACCCGGCTCTCCCAGATTAGAGTCCGTACTCTTAACCAGGGCTTTTTTTGTAGAAAAAGCCCAGCAGGAACTCATTAGCATATTAGGCCACACCCATGACAGCACAGCTCATTAGCATATTAGGCCACACCTCCGTGTTACCAAAAGTGTGGTCATCCAGCCACACCCACCTTTTGCTTCTTATTCTGTTTACCTTGTTTGTTGTCAAAACCCAGGGCCTTTTTTTGTAGCAGGAACTCCTTTGCATGTTAGGCCACACACCCCTAATGTAGCCAATCCTAATGAGTTTCTGCTGTTGGGTGTGGCCTATTATGCTAATGAGTTCCTGCTGGGCGTGGCCAACTCGGGAGCCAGCCGGAACTCCGCTCCTGTGCGTTCCTGCCCAAAAATAGCCCTGCTCTTAACCACTTCACCAAACTGGCTCTCAGAGGCCAGCAATGGCATACGACGTGTGTTTGCCTCTTGCCCTGAAAACCTTACGGGGTCGCCATAAGTTGTCTGGGACACTTTCCACCCCTGTAGCTGTTGTTGGCTCTGTTGTACAGCTTTGCTTGTCCATCCACCTTTGATTAGTGTTATATTCAGGGATAAACAAGGTGCTCCAGAGTGATGATATCATCTAGCCTTTCTGTCCAGCATCATTTAATGCACTGCATGATGTCCAGCATCACATTGTACTTGTTTCCTTCCTGGTACTTTAGATGAGGTCTTCCCCATCAAATGCTAATCAACAGGAAAACACAGTTCCTGTTCTTAAGCATGTTAATGCAAGGGCGGGGGCGGGGGGTGGGGAGCACTGATGTTATAAAACTCTGCTTTTTAATTAGATACTTGGAAAAGTGCTTAGATATATGAAAATTAAATAGATCTAATGAAGTGGAATGGAGTGCTAAGTTTTAATTAAACAAATTAGAAAATTGGCAGAAAAGATATTAAATGATCCTTTGAAATGGAAATGGTCCACTTAGCTTTACACTGCATGTTACGATTGCAGATGGGTGGGGAAGATAGCCCCCCAAAAGTGCCCCCCACAAAATCTCCTGAGCCAAGCAAGCAAGCGAAAAAAAAATTACATCCATATCTGGACAAATTAAAAACCCGAAATGTGCTTTGACACGCCAGTCCTTTGAAGAATGGATAGAGAGGCTCTGTTTATCCAGTTTATTCGGCACAGATAAAAGTTTTCGAAGTGCCTCAGTCATCGAAAGTGCGAGCTAGGCACCATCCCATCTGTCTACAGGCCATGTGAATCTTTGCTGTCAAATGATGATGACGGCCCAATTTGTCTTCCACCATCAGACAACTCCCAGCACTTGACAACGTTCTTCTGTAAAGTCCATCCAGGGCACCAGGTACTGAGAACGTAAGACTATAAGAGGAGCCCTGCTGGATCAGACCGGTGATCTATCAAGTCACCTGTATAAATCAATGGTGCAATCTCATTTGGAGTACTGTGTACGGTTCTGGTCACCACACTTCAAAAAGGATATTATAGCATTGGGAAAAGTGCAGAAAAGGGCAACTAGAATGATAAAAGGGTTGGAACACTTTCCCTATGAAGACAGGGGCTCTTTAGCTTGGAGAAACAACAGCTGAGGGGTGACATCATCGAGGTTTACAAGATTAAATATGCATGGGATAGAGCAGGTAGAGGAAGAAGTACTTTTCTCCCTTTCTCACAATACAAGAACTCGTGGGCACTCAAGTGGGGTTAGAACGGTGAAAAGGAAGTACTTCTTCACCCAAAGAGTGATTAACACATGGAATTCACTGTCACAGGAGGTGGCGGCGGCTACAAACATGGACAGCTTCAAGAGGGGATTGGATAAACATATGGAGCAGAAATCCATCAGTGGCTATTAGCAACAAGGTATAGATAGGAACTCTCAGTCTGGGGCAAGTGATGCTCTGTATTCTTGGTA
>NW_015170963.1:24370-39507 GCF_001447785.1 Gekko japonicus
GAGATCCAACAACAGGGCATAGAGGCCAAGACCTCTCCTGATGTTGCCTCCTGGCTCTAGGATTCAGAGTTTTTTACCGCCACTGAATGTGGATAATTCCTTTAGTCACCATGCCTAGTAGCCACTGATAGACCTCTTCTCTTTGAATCTATCGAATCTCCTTTTAAAACTCTGGCCATCACTACATCTTCTGCCAGTGAATTCCACATTTTGATCACTCTCTGTGTAAAGAAGTATTTCTTTACTCCAAGCTATACTGCCTCTGCACATGGATGTTACACATCCATGTAAATATTTATATTCTGCCTTCTTCCATGGATGCAGAGCTAAATTTAGCTATTATAGCTTAACCTCACTTCATTTTTCCAGTCTCCAGTATATGAAAAACAACAAACTTCTAAGCTCATCACCACCACCACCATCATCAAATCTTGTGGTATAGATAAAAAGGTAAAGGTTCCCTTCCTCGAAAGCCAGTCGAGTCCGACTCTAGGGTTGCGGTGCTCATCTCCGTGTCAAAGCCGAAGAGCCAGTGCTGTTCAAAGACGTTTCTGTAGTCATGTGGCCGGCATGACTAAACACCAAGGCACACGGAATGCTGTTCCCTTCCCACTGAAGTGGTACCTATTTATCTACTTGCAATGACGTGCTTTCAAACTGCTAGGTTGGCAGGAGCTGGAACGAGAGACGGGAGCTCACTCCGTCATGCGGCAACTCGGGTCTCAAACTGCTGAACTACTGACCTTCCACAGCCTGCAGTTCAGTGTCTTAATCACTTGAGCCACCGCAGCTCCTAGTGTGTATAGTATCTATGTGGTATAGATACTATCACAGAAATGATAATGATAATGATAATGATAATGATAATGATAATGATAATGATGATGATGATGATTATGATGATGATGATGATGATGATGATAATAATAGGTTGGATTTATACCCCGCCCTTCACTACCCGAAGGTGTCTCAGAGCGGCTTACAAACTCCTTCCCTTTCCCCTCCCCACAACAGACACCCTGTGAGGTAGGTGGGGCTGAGAGAGCTCTGACAGAAACTGCTCTTTTTCAAGGACAGCTCCAAAAGAACTATGGCTTGCCCAAAGTCATCCAGCAGGTGCAAGTGGAGGAGTGGGGAATCAAACCCAATTCTCCCAGATTAGAGTCCGCACACTTAGCCACTACACCAAACCACTACACCACACATGCACAAGATACTCATACACATGGCCTGGGACCTCATAAAAGTTACTGTACTTGCCTGGGATGGCTCAGGCTGGTCTAATTTCCTCAGATCTCCAATGCTAAGCAAGGTCGGTCCTGGCTAGTACTTGGATGGGAGACCACCAAGGAAGTCCATGGTTGCTACACAGAGGCAAGCAATGGCAAACCACCTCTGTTTTGTCTTCAAAACCCTATGGGGTCACCATAAGCCAGCTATGACTCAGTGGCACTTTCCACCAGTTTGGGGACTGTGAGCAGACCCAGGACAGCTGGGATGACATTGGAAAGACCTAACTACAGAGGTGAGATGATCACAATCATCGTAGAATTAACTCCCTGATTCAAGGAGAAGAATACAGCCGAGCCGGATTTCAAAGGGCTCTGAATCTTGAACTGAAGAATGGCATGCACATTCCACTAACAAAGAAATAAGCCAGACGATTCCATAGCTCTGCCTTCCAGATGCACTGATGAAGCAGTGGAAATCACCTTCCTCCCGCGGGTCATGGTTGCCAGGGCTCTTTTTGTAGCAGGAACTCCTTTGCATATTAGGCAACACACCCTTAATGTAGCCAATCCTCCAAGAGCTTAGAGAGCTCTTCTTACAGGGGCTACTGTAAGCTCTTGGAGGATTGGCTACATTAGGGGTGTGTCGCCTAATACGCAAAGGAGTTTGTCCCCTCTTTGTGCTTGCACTGTAGGGAGGAAGCACCATTCCAGTGGCGAACATAAGATACAGTGTGTGCCTGCTATTGGTCGCTTGTCTGTGACCACAGGATATGCAGTCGAAGAGGGAGATTTTGACTCTTGAAAGCTCATCCCCCCCCCTGAATTTTTTTGGCCTTTACCACAGCTATTACACACTTGCAAAATGTGTAACAGTCAGGAGGAGACAAACAGTGCAAATGAGAGAAGGAGTTCCAGAATGCAATTCTCAAGTAAACCATGGTGGTTAAACAAGGTATGCTCACCTGGTGGACGTATTCACCATGAAGTTCTCAGCATGTCTAACAAAAATAGCATCATTCACTCAAGATCAGTGTTCCCTCATATGTTTGCATATGAGAAATCTAAATGTGTTATAGCAAGATACTCCAAACAGTCAATATGGGCTAGAGCTTCTATAAGCGACATATCTAATTGTCACCTTCAAGGTCAACAACTGAAAGTGTATGTTTATGCCATATTTGTAAGCATTTTGTATGATCACCACACCTTGAATCTACTTTTCTGTCTTCCCTGCTTGTAGTTTGTATTAGTACCCTCCCTTTTTTCCTGTAGTTTATAGAAAATGCAATTAAAAAAAAAAAACCATCGGGGGGGGGGGTTTAACAGGGGGGCTTTAAAAAAGAAAGAAAGACCAGTGTTCCCTCTAAGCTGAGTTCGTGTGAGCTAGCTCACAGGTTTTTAGTCTCTGGCTCACACAATTTTAGTCGTAGCTCAGGATGGCTCCAGAGCAAAGTAATTGATACAATAGCCAAATCACTCACACAACTTTAATGCCAGGAGTTTACAAAGTAGAATGTTTGCTCACAAGACTCCATAGCTTAGAAGGAGCATTGCTTAAGACCATCCCCATTATTATCTCCGGGACATGCTTGAAAGGAAATCTGCCACTGGACAGAAAAACTTAAGAAAACATTGAGACCAATTTCCCAGAGCCGCTGCTCTGCGCTTGGTCCTCTCTTCGCCCCGGTGGTACATGTCAATTTCCCACTCGAAGCCGCGTGCCTGCATTTTGACCTGCAGCTTCGCCCGATTTCCCCCCGCGTTTTTGTGATCCCGTTCTTTGAGGATTACAAAACCGCAGGGGAAATTGGGCAAAGCCGCGGGTCAAAATGCGGCTTCATGGCTTCGAGTGGGAAATTGACACGTACCATCGGGGCAAAGAGAGGAGCGCGCAGAGCAGCGGCTGTGGGAAATCGGTCTGAGATAGGTTAATGACACCTAAAGGTCACCTCCGTGCTAATTCCTCTCTGTGATTAATTATTGGGGGACGGGAATCTGTATATCTTATGGTATTTAAACCATACTCTCCATACACTCTCCCCCCAAAGGCTCATAGAATGCCCCTAATAACTTTGTGAAGACAAATGGCTTCTGATGATTTTGATAATGCTATCCACTATTAAGGCCAGCTGGATTTAAGGAATGACACTAGATCCAAGTCCAGTAGTGCAGTAGAGACCACGAAGATTTGGGGAGGGTATGAGCTTTCAGGAGTCAAAATCTAGCTCTTCTATTGCAGACGAAGAAGAAGAAGAAGAAGAGGAGGAGGAGGAGGAGGAGGAGGAGGAGGAGGAGATTGGATTTATACCCCGCCCTTCACTTGGAGTCTCAGAGCGGCTTACAAACTCCTTTCCCTTCCCCTCCCCACAACAGACACCCTGTGAGGTGGGTGGGGCTGAGAGAACTCTGACACAAACTGCTCTTTTTCAAGGACAGCTGTGCCAGAGCTTGTGACTGACCCAAGGTCACATCAGCAAGTGCACGTGGAGGAGTGGGGAATCAAACCCGGTTCTCCCAGATTAGAGTCCGCGCACTTAACCACCACACCAAACTAGCTCCAACATGACAACCCTCTTGAAATTATGAATGAGACTGAAACTATATTCTCCTATTAAACTAAGTGGAAGTAGGAGGAGGAGGAGGAAGAGGATTTATACCCTGCCCTTCACTCAGAGTCTCCGAGCAGCTTACAACCTCCTTTCCCTTCCTCTCCCCACAACAGACACCCTGTGAGGTAGGTGGAGCTGAGAGAGCTCTGAGAGAGCTGCTCTTGAGAGAACAGCTCTGAGAGAACTTTGACTGACCCAAGGTCATTCCATTGGCTGCATGTGGAGGAGTGGGGAATCAAACTCAGGTCTCCAGATTAGAGTCCACCACTCTTAACCAATGATCCCTCTAAGCTGTGGAGTCTTGTGAGCAAAAATCCTACTTTGTGAGCTACTGGCATGAAAGTTGTAAGCGAGCGATTGGGCTCCTGCATAAATTAGTTTGCTCTGGAGCCCTCCTTCCTGAGCGAAGACAAAAATGTGTGAGCCGGAGGCTAAGAAACTGTGAGCTGGCGCACACTAACTCAGCTTAGAAGGAACACTGCTCTTAACCACCACACCAAAACTGGCTCTCTCAGCCAGAGATATCCTTGTTTTTATATCCCTTCATTGATTTTCATTAGCTTTGCATTTGCTAAATAATTGGTGGCGTGTTAGCTTTACTGAAATAGAGATCCCACGTTAAAATCTAATGGCATCCCCCCCCCCCCAAATCCTGCGAAGGAAAGTAAAAATAATAATAATAAAAAATGTCCGTTTTCATAACAACTTGATCTAGAGTGTCAGGTAAAGGTCACAGCACAGAGGCAGGAGTTCCTGAGGCAAAGGAAAACCTTTATTACTTTAACTAAAACCCTCCAGGGCTATTTACAGGATAAACGATATAATCCTTTATGCCGTTACCGAAAGTTCTTAGCGGTGCTCCCGTTTTGAACAGCCTTTGGTTCTGTTTTTTAAAAAAGATTTCCGTTTACCTTCTGTCACACTGATGCATTTGGCCAGTTTTTTAAAAAAACAAACAAACAAGTGCCCTCGTAAGGGTCCTAAAGGACTGATGCTATATAGCAAAGTTTCTGTAGCTCTGTGCAGCATTTTGGGAAAGTGTGAGCTGTCAGATATGTGGTTTTTACGATGCTGAGATAGGGGAAGGTAGGGAGCATAGTGTGTGGGAAGCGGCAAGCACATATTCCACAGGGACCGGGACTTAAGGAATCGAGCCAGTGGTTGGGCATCTTCGGAGTTCTCTAGGAGTCGATCATACATGGCTGTATGTAGCTTGTGCAAAGGCAATGCCCGGCATGGAAGCTTTTACAGCCACACCTGGGCAGGCAGAATAGCATGGCTCAGGGGAGTTCAACGTGCAGTCCCCATGATTGCCACAAGGGGCAGCAGAGCACATGTCCCAGACCTATCCGTTCTAGCCCCGGTGCCTTGGCATACTAGTATCATGGAGGAACAGCATCCAACCTGCATACCAGAAGCACTGCACACCTTATTTATCTTGCAAATGCTAACATTAGGTCATCGTTGTGCATGGCGGTGAGTTCAGACTTCTGCCTGTACTGGGTGGGTGTCTTTAAACATCACTATATGAAAATTCATGTATAGAAGTGGGAGATCTGTAAGAACTTGTGGGGACATAAGAACATAAGAGATGCCAATGTTGGATCAGGCCAAAGGCCCATCCAGTCCAACTCTCTATATCACACAGTGGCCAGAAATACCAGTGCCATCAGGAGGTCCACCAGTGGGGCCAGGACATTAGAAGCCCTCCCACTGTTGACCCCCCCCCCCAAGCACCAAGATGACAGAGCATCACTTGGCCCAGAGTCCCTATCTATACCTTGTGGCTAATAGCCACTGATGGACCTCTGCTCCATATGCTTATTCCCTTTTGAAGTCGTCCATGCTTGTAGCCGCCACCACTTCCTGTGGCAGGGAATTCCAAGTGTTAATCACTCTTTGGGTGAAGAAGTACTTCCTTGTATCCGTTCTAACCCGACCGCTCTGCAGTTTCATGGAGTGCCCACGAGTTCTTGTATTGTGAGAAAGGGAGAAAAGTACCTCTTTCTCTACCTGCTCTTTCCCATGCATAATCTTATAAACCTCAATCATGTCACCCCTCATGTCTCATTCATCTCTCCTTCACTATTTCCTCGTCCCCTTTTCCTGGCATTCCCTATAGTCTCTCCCTTTTCCTGATTCCTACTCTCCTTTTCCTGCCATCCAAACCTACCTTTATCTTCTCCCTGTCTCCAGCTTTCCCTCCTTTTGCTCCCTGGCAGATTCTATCCAGGAAAACTATGGCCTAGTTACATGGTGGGGCTGGCTGCCATGTTAGGTCCAGCTGCACAGTGCCGGTTATAAAGAGTTGTAGGGGCACCTCAGTTTCCCCTGTATCCCCTTCCCCACACTATTCCTCTTTCTGTCCTCCTGGCAACCTCCATATCCTCCAACACGACAGAACTACTACAAAATGTGCAAAATGTACATACTCAAATTTGTATTTATAACATCAATAATAACAATACAATGTTTTCACAGAAGATAAGAACGTCTCTAGACTGATGAAGATGTCTCTAGACTGATGAAGACGTCTCTAGACTGATGAAGACGTCTCACAAATGAGCAGATGGATGAACTCCCCCGGAGTTAGCATTCATTTCGGGCGTCTTTTTCACACATAAACAACTCAGTTGAGTATCCTCACGGTTACAAATCCTCCAAACCGGACATTTCTTTGTTCCTGTACATCTTGAAGTTATTCACAAAGTGCTCCTTTTCATAAAATCAATAACGGGCTAGTGAGCCTACGAATTTGAGTATGTACATTTTGCACATTTTGCAGTAGTTCTGTCGTGTTGGTTTCTATCATACTGCAACCCCCTTTATTGTCATAACCTCCATATCCTCACCTTTCTTTTTTTCCTCGTCTCTGTGCCACTCACCCACCCACCTACCTACTTTTCAAATGTATTTATTACTTATTTCATTTGTACCCCACCTTTCTCCACAATGGGGACCCAAAAGCAGCTTACATCATTCAGCATTCCTCCATTTTATACTCACAAGTATCCTGTGAAGTAGTCTAGGCTGAAAATGTGTGCGTGGCCCAAGGCCACTCTGTAAGCATCGTAGTCAAACCTAAATCTCCCAGATCCTAATCTGAAACTCTAATAATTGCACTATCATGGCTTTTGTGGGGTGACTCCTGTTGAACAGTTCCAAGCAGTCGGGCCTGGGTGAGTCATGCAAGTCATGTGGTAGCAAGTCACCTGGTGGTTGCTGCTGGGCCTGGCTCCAATGAATCCTCCCTCAAAGGCCAAAACAGGCTTTAAAAGAGTTCTCCCCCTGCCCTTTACTAACAGACTCTAAGTCCTGAATGCTGGCAATGTTGTTGCCTAGCAACCTTCAAAATGGCCGCTGCAGAGGGCAATCATTTTTAGAGGTACAGGGTCTGCTTCTATTATTTTTGTTTGTTTGTTTCAGATTCCCCCCCCCCCGCGAACTGCCTTTTGTGTGTGTGTGTGTCTGTTCATGGCTCCAGGCTCTGGGTTTAAGCATCCGCAGATATATTGATTTAATTTTGCTTCCCCCCCCCCTTAAAGAGTGATAGGGAGAAGAATTCTGTTTCTTTTTGGAACGATGCCCAATTTCTGTGAAGGAAAAGCGAGTTGAATGAAATGGAAAATCGTTTACCAGACAGTAAGAAACACACTGCACAAAAGTCTATACGGTTCTGTTTACCTCCTTCTCCCACCCTTCACCTTCCCAGCCATTCCTTTATCCACTAAACCTATTTATAGGACCAGAATTCTAATAAACACAGATTGTGGTGCAAAGTAGAAAGGTCAGCAGAGTACACCAGATGCTTTATTGATGTCTTGTCAATCAATCTTTTTTATTTTGTTGTCTAATTTTTTTTACGGGAAAAAATGCATGTAAGCACTTTCCCCCCTGTCTAATAGCAGATTTATTGAGCTTTTCGACAAATCAGCTTGAAGATATGATAAGCAATGACAGGAGATTATCTACTTTGTGATTTCGGGTCAAGCTGGAAATCAGCCCAGTGTCTGAGTCCGGACTTTCTGGGGAATAGCCGAAGCCCTTTCAAATATAATAATTTCCAATAAAGTTTCCCCTCGTCTGCCCTGCAACACGCTTGAGGGGCCGATAGGGACGAGAAGCTGCTGCAACACCGTTTGACAAGTCTATACAGCCAAATATATTGTATGCCTGTAATTTTGTTAAAACAATAAAAACAGGCTCTCGCCGATGGGTCTAGAGCGGCGGTGTCACAAGGGTTTGAAAGCAGCGAGCATCCCGTGGGCAGAGAAGAACTTGGCCATTGAGAGCTTGGCCTTGTTGTGTTCTTTCTCCCGCCCAGTTCCCCAGGCCCTGACAACAGCCAGTCTTTCACTGAAGTTGCAGACCACCATTTAACCTAGTTGAAGGCCACAATTTTTTAAAAAAACCTGCTCTTTGCCTAAAGACAGTTCTACTGAGGACACTTTGGCTAAACAATCATAGAAAGGCACTTTCTGGACCAGAAATTATTACCAGTGAAGAGGAGGAGGAGGAGAAGAGGAGGAGGAGATTGGATTTATACAGGAGGAGGAGGAGGAGGAGGAGGAGGAGGAGGAGGAGATTGGATTTATACCCCGCCCTTCACTAGCCAAGGGAGTCTCAGAGCGGCTTACAAACTCCTTTCCCTGAGGAGGGTGGGGTTTGGGGAGGGGAGGGATTTCAATGGGATATAAGGCCATAAGAGTCCACCTTCCGAAGCAGCCATTTTCTCCAGGCCTGGAGCTCAGTTGTCATGCCACTAGATCTCCAGACAGCACCTGGAGGTTGGCGACCCTAAAACAGGCACCTGCAGTAGTGATGGATAAGGATGCGCTCGACCAGACTGGGTTTCTCCGAACATTCTCCATGAAAGCTCAGACAGAGGCTGAGTTTCATTTCTCTCTGAGACGCTAAGGAAACTCATAAAAACCACGAACTAATTATGAGCTGATCCCGGAAAGAAGGTCAGTTATCATTAGTCGTCCCATGGTTTGATAGGGCGAGGGGCAGTCACCCTGTTACCATGACTACCGGACTCTCGATTCTGTTTGTCACCCAACTAAGATGTCGAAAGACGTCGAGGGGAAGTCAGCAGCGAAAGGCGTCCTCTTTTGAGGACCCTTTTACGGACTGGGCAGAGACTGGCTGAGGTGGATTCTCTCCTAATCAGGTTACGAGTTACAGATGCCAGGTCCAATGTTCCCTCTAAGCTGTGAGCAAAAATTCCACTTTGTGAGCCACTGACATTAAAGTTGTGAGCGAGTGATTTGGCGACTGCATCAATTAGTTTGCTCTGGAGCCCTCCTTCCTGAGCTAAGACAAAAATGTGTGAGCCAGAGGCTAAAAAACTGTGAGCTAGCTCACACTAACTCAGCTTAGAGGGAGCACTAGCCAGTAGTACCGCAGGTGGACTTCCAGATAGTCTTGTTCTTGCCTGAGGATATTGCAAGCTCTTCCCATTCTTCAGGTTGGCCAGATGTCTCCTAGGTATAATCTGGAAGGTGGTTTGGTAGCACTAGGAGCTGCGGTGGCTCAAGTGGTTAAGACGCTGAACTGCAGGCTGTGGAAGGGCGGTAGTTCAGCAGTTCGAGACCCGGGTGCCGCAAGACGGAGTGAGCTCCCGTCTCTAGTTCCAGCTCCTGCCAACCTAGCAGTTCGAAAGCAAGAAATTGCAAGTAGATAAAGAGGTACCACTTCGGTGGGAAGGGAACAGCGTTCCGTGCGCCTTGGTATTTAGTCATGCCGGCCACATGACCATGGAAATGTCTTCAGACAGCGCTGGCTCATCGGCTTTGAAATGGAGATGAGCACCGCAACCCTAGAGTCGGACTCGACTGGCTTTCGAGCAAGGGAACCTTTACCTTTACTTGGTAGCACTGGGCTAGTAAAAGTCTCAGCATTTCCCCGCCCCTTTGCTTTTTTGGGGTTCTGTATGTCCCATGAAACATGAAGTGCAAGAAATTATTGTTATGGCGACTGTGACTCGGTGGCCCTTTCCACCACCATCAAGCATACCTTTACACTTCAGATTTAACAGTCATTTTATTAGGGATTGTACTGAATTGTGAAATCTGGGACTTGCCTTGGTACCACTCTTCCCTACAGTCAACTTTCCTCCTCTCTTTCCATTCCAAAGCTTGTCGTGTGAGGGGAGAAGAAAGCAGGGGGCAGGTAGGGCTGGAGTCAGCACAGGGCCCTCCTTTAAGTTTTCACAGTGTTCTTTGTCTGAGCAGGCCCTGAAGCTACCATTGTGTCAACCAGAATGCTGGGATTGGTCATTCTTAACATCTTCCAGCTCAAAGAACAGTTTCTTGAAAATCTCCCGGAGAAGTCTGGAAAGGCTATTCCCATTTTGCATCAAGATGCAGGAGACACCAGTCTCTAACTGCCTTGAACCCACTTGTGAAGAAGAAGAAGAAGAAGAAGAAGAAGAAGAAGAAGAAGAAGAAGAAGAAGAAGAAGAAGAAGAAGAAGAAGAAGAAGACCAGAGCAGCCGTTTCCTCCGTGGAAACTGATCTCTGCCATCTGGAGATCAGTAGTAAATCCAGGGGATCTCCAGGCCACACCTGGAGGTTGGGAGCCCTACCTGTGGAGGGAGGGGGGAACTCCTCTGGAGAGCGATGCCACGCCCTGGCAGGAAAAAGTGGGTCTGGGTGGATTCTGGTTGGGTTTTTTGAAAACGAAGCACCATTTTTGGAACCGGTGACCTTGTGGGGTTTCAGAGTTTGCATAATGTATCAGTGATTTCCTTAGTCCATAAGGCCCTTCATGCAATATTTCATTTACCCGTACAGGAACCCAGGAGAGCCAGTTTGGTGTAGTGGTTAAGAGCACAGACTCTAGCCTGGGAGAACCGGGTTGGATTCCCCAATCCTCCTCCACATGCAGCTGCCGGTGTGACCTTGGGTCAGTCATAAGTTCTGTCAGAGCTGATCTCTCAAGGGCAGTCCTCAAAAGAGCTCTCTCAGCCCCACCTACCTCCCAGGGTGTCTGTTGTGGGGAAGGGAAGGGAAAGGAGATTAGTTGTAGATTTTCCAGGCTGTATGGCCGTGGTCTTTGCATTGTGGTACCTGACGTTTCGCCGGCAGCAGTGACTGGCATCTTCAGAGGTATAACACAGAAGTGTTTATACTGTGTTATACCTCTGAAGATGCCAGTCACTGCTGCCGGCGAAACGTCAGGTACCACAATGCAAAGACCACGGCCATACAGCCTGGAAAATCTACAACTAATCTCCTTTCCCTTCCCTTCCCCACAACAGACACCCTGGGAGGTAGGTGGGGCTGAGAGAGCTCTTTTGAGGACTGCCCTTGAGAGATCAGCTCTGACAGAACTTATGACTGACCCAAGGTCACGCCAGCAGCTGCATGTGGAGGGGTGGGGAATCAAACCCAGTTGTCCCAGATTAGAGTCCGTGCTTCGAACTACTACACCAAACAGGCAAAAGACAAATGATTTAAATAATTAAAAAAAAATCATCCAGGGATTATAGTTCTGTGAGTAGAGGGGGCTGGGAATTTCTAACATACAATTCTCAGCACCCCTGCTAATTCTGAATATTCTTCAGGGCAAGACAGGGTAAATATTCTCTGTTCTTGCAATGCAAAATATGCCTCCTGAGTTGAGAGAGGCACAATTTTCAACTCTGCAGAAGAGAACTATTAACATCATTACATTGTTACATTGACCTGGAAGCTATGTAAAAGTGACCCCTAACAAATTATTTGCCTGTAGCGTTATTAAGTCACAAATAATAACCTTAAAAGGGCCCTTCATCTGCTGATTGGGAACATTAATTAGATGGTGAATACGGGCAAAGTTATTTCCGCACACAAAAGTACAGTACAGTCGAGTTGTAACATCTCTGGCTTGCTCTAGTAATTATCTTTGGTGTTCACTGTCTTTAAGAATCACTTTCAGCTGATTGCAGAAAGTCTGCGTGGGCACTTTGTCACTGCGACTGGACAAAGGTAACAACTGTGACAAAATGGGTTAAAAGTGACATGTTTCTTTTGGGAGACCCATTCCTACTGTCCCACCATGCCTAGATTAATCTCTGGCTCCTCTCTCCTCCCAGGTAGTCCCTGCTGTCACTTTGACATTCTCCTTCCACGACATCATGCTTGGACCAAACTAAAATTATTTGTTAATTGATATCTGTATTAGCTTTTAAATGTCACAAGCTGCCTGAGTGAGGAGCTACAATGCAGTGATACCATGGAATCGAAGAAGGAGAAGAAGAAGAGGAGGAGGAGGAGGAGGAGGAGGAAGAAGAAGGAGACAAAGAAGGAGAAGGAGAAGAAGATTAAGAAGAAGATGAAGAAGAAGATGAAGGAGAAGAAGAAGGAGAGGAAGAAGAAGGAGGAGAAGAAGAAGAAAAGAGGAGGAGGGAGAGGAAGAGTTGGATTTATACTCCGCCCTTCACTCGGAGTCTTAGAGCAGCTTACAGACCCTTTCCCTTCCCCTCCACACAACAGACACCCTGTGAGGTAGGTAGGGCTGAGAGAGCTGTGAGAGAATGGCTCTTGAGAGAACAGCTCTGACAGAACTGTGACTGGCCCAAGGTCACCCAGCTGGCTTCATATGGAGGAGTGGGGAATCAAACCCGGTTCTCCAGATTAGAGTCCACCGCTCTTAACCACTACACCAAACTGGGTCTCTGAAGGGGCTGTCATGCTTGCCATAGCCAAGGCAAGCATTATGAGATGTATTCCAAATCACAAGAACTTTCACTTTGGGAGTGTCACTTTTATAAAGTACTAACACAGGGGTCCCTTTTTGAGCTGGGGAGCACCTTTGGAATTCTGACCCAGCATGGTGGGCAGAGCCCCAAAATGGCTTCTGCAGGAGGCAGAGCCAGCCCCAGAATGGCTTACCTTCAGTCACACAATGAAGGTCCTTGTGCTGCGGTAGCAGTTACTGCCGAAGTAGCATTAAAAAATAAAAAGATCTGCACAGCCAATACCCAAGGGCACCACGTTGGGGACCCCTGTACTAACATATAAAGTAAAGGTAAAGGTTCCCTTGCTCGGAAGCCAGTCGAATCCGACTCTAGGGTTGCGGTGCTCATCTTCGTTTCAAAGCCGAAGAGCCAGCGCTGTCCGAAGAAATTTCCCTGGTCATGTGGCCGGCATGACTAAACACCAAGGCGCATGGAACGCTGTTACCTTCCCACCGAAGTGGTACCTATTTATCTACTTGCAATTTCTTGCTTTCGAACTGCTTGGTTGGCAGGAGCTGGAGCTAGAGACGGGAGCTCACTCCGTCATGCGGCACACTCGGGTCTCGAACTGCTGAACTACCGACCTTCCACAGCCTGCAGTTCAGCATCTTAACCACTTGAACCACCGCAGCTCCATACTAGCATATAGTTGATCATTAAAATCATTAGTCGTCATGAACAGAACAGTTTTTATAGCGATGTCACCTAAGTGAGTGATGTGACATATTTATGCCTTTATTTATTTGATTGACTGATTTGTATCCTGCCCTCCCTGCCGAGGTAGGCTCAGGGTGGCTTACATAAAATATATCAGAGAACTAAAACACAGAATTAAATTAAACCACAACAGTATAATTACAAAACACAGCGTATAGTGTTAGTGCTGTTCGTGAATGACGGCGGGCGTCAGCAGCATGTAACATTAACGTATTAATGATGATGTTAATATTGGGGCCAGGGCCTCAGTTTATTGGGGTGGCTCCCTAGTCGAAGGCCCGGTGGAAGAGCTCTGTCTCGCAGGCTCTGTGGAACTGTAAAAGGTCCCGCAGGGCCCTGATCTCTTCCGGGAGCTCATTCCATCAGTGCGGAGCCACCACTGAAAAGGCCCTGGCCCTTTCTGCTATTTGATCCTGCTATTGGAACGAGCTGTGCCACCACTATTATCTTACCGTTTCTGCAGTTCTAAAAATGGAGGGAGGAAGATGATTTTTTTTTTTAATGGAATAGGAAAGATGGGTAGTTTTGTTCTGCTGGGAGCAACTCCAGAGTGGATTTCTTCCCATGCTTTTATCCACCATGTAGCTTTGGAACATGGGCCCCCCACATCAGAGAAGAAATCTAATCCCCTCTGACTTTTGACACATTAGAGATCATGGACAATTTGCATTCTAAGCAAGAGTCCTGGTTTGTTGAACTTTACAGTCATGGGGGGGGGAGTTGTGATTCATCAAACAACATTACATCAAAAGTGTATGCCCCAGTGCCATCTTTTAAAACCCACTGCCACATTAACCTATTTGGCTTGCTGGGGTTACAAGTAACAAAAACAAGTAGAACTACTGCAATTATGCAATCAAACCTTCTTGCGAAGAAGTCGTCACAATGTTAGGAGGTTTGATGTGTGAAGAAGTCGTCACGAACGAAACGAAACATCTACTCCGGGGAATTTCGTCCATCTCATCTCACTTATTTATCTGTAAAATATAATGTTATTATTAGTATGTGATTTGTGATTTTGTATTCACTGAGATATTATTATAAGTATTGATTGCATAATTGCATTAGTTCTACTTGTTTTTGTCACTCTATACTGCAAAAAAACCCCATTTTTTGGCTGGGGTTACAAGTAAACCAAGAATAATCCTCGACTCAGTTGCAATAGTGCTAAAAAAATAAATAAATCCTCAGCTAAAATACAAACAAACCAGATTCCAGTATGGAAGCATTGCTCCCGAATAAGTCATCATATTAAAAAAAAAAATTCTCACATGGCCATGTAAAGGTGTCTTATGCCGAGCCTTTTGCAGTCAGTATTGTCTACCTGGAGAGGGGAGGCGGAATGGTGTAGCCCAGTCTTCTCAGATCTCGGAAGCTAAGCAGGGTCAGTATGTGGAAGGGAGACGTCGAAGGAAGGCTCTGCAGAGGAAGGCAATGGCAAACCACCTCTGCTTCTCCCTTGCCTTGAATGCCCCTTGCTGGGGTCTGTACTTGGATGGGAGACCACCAAGGAAGACTCTGCAGAGGAAGGCCATGGCAAGCCACCTGTTTCTCACTCGCTTTGAAAGCCCCTTGCTGGGTTCTGAACTTGGATGGGAGACCACCAAGGAAGGCTCTGCAGAGGAAGGCCATGGCAAACCACCTATGTTTCTCACTCGCTTTGAAAGCCCCTTGCTGGGGTCTGTACTTGGATGGGAGACCACCAAGGAAGGCTCTGCAGAGGAAGGCCATGGCAAACCACCTATGTTTCTCACTCACTTTGAAAGCCCCTTGCTGGGGTCTGTACTTGGAAGGGAGACCACCAAGGAAGGCTCTGCAGAGGAAGGCCATGGCAAACCACCTATGTTTCTCTCA
>NW_015170963.1:40650-58275 GCF_001447785.1 Gekko japonicus
AGGACGTCCTTCTTCACCCAAAGAGTGATTAACACTTGGAATTCACTGCCACAGGAAGTGGTGGGTGCTACAAGCATGGATGGCTTCAAAAGGGAATTAGATAAGCATATGGAGCAGAGGTCCATCAGTGGCTATTAGCCACAAGGTATAGCTAGGGGCTCTGGGGCAAGTGATGCTCTGTCTTCTTGGTGCTTGGGGGGGTCAACAGTGGGAGGGCTTCTAATGTCCTGGCCCCACTGCTGGACCTCCTGATGGCACTGGTATTTCTGGCCACTGTGTGACACAGAGTGTTGGACTGGATGGGCCTTTGGCCTGATCCAACATTGGAGGATCTTATGTTCTTATGTTCTTATGTTAAACCACCTCTGCTTCTCACTTGAAATGAGAGCCCTTGCTGGGGTCTCCATTAGTCAGCTGCAACTTGACAGCACACCCGTGTTGTCTACCTGCACTGGCAGTAGGTCTCAGGGAGAGACTTTCATGTCACCCACTTTCTGGCCCTTTTAGCTGGAAGCACTGAGACTGAGGCTGGACTCTTCTGCATGCTAAGCAGGTGTCCTATCACTGAACCGCAGCCCCTCCCCTAAGTTCCAGTTAAATCCATGAGAACACCAAACATTTACAGTCTGATTCCACAGGGATTGCCAGTAAATAATAAAAAAATAGTGCAGGAAATATCAAGCTTTTTATTGTTTTATTTTACATGTACATGGCTTTTGCATTATCTATTCTACAAGAAATGGCAGCGTTTCGATGTATATGTTCACTTAAATCTGTCTACTAGATGAATTCTTAAAGATTTACTATTTATTTCTAAAAGGGATTTGCCTCTGTTCTCTGGTGCTTAGGTGGACTTTCCGTTTGGGCAAATGTCCCCCTTTACTCCAGTGAAGGAAGAGGAGTTTTGCACAGTTTTGCACAGACAATCTTTTGTACACCTGAGTACCGGTACTTCTGTGGCTGCAAGGATCCATGAGCCCAGGGTGTCCATTAATAAGTATTTGTGAACAATTCTAGTTTTTTCTACAAGTGCTAATCAGGTGGTTAAAACAGTGTGCTCACAAGGTTACCTGGGACCAGTCATTATCTGTCAGATTAATTTAGTTCACTCACAGGAAGGGATAAAATACGGAAGAGAGTCGTGTAAGCCAACCTGTACTACTAGTAGAAAGGGTGGAGAAAACTGGATGGATGGATGCATGGATGAATGATTGATAGATAGATGACAGAGATAGATGATGGAAGGAGGGAAGGACAGATGAACAGACAGACACTAGGGCCCATTATGCACCAACAGCCTACTCCGTAGAATCCAAGCAATCAAGCCTTTAAGCCTGATTTCAGATTTGTGTGCCTGCGGTATGCACCATTCTTTATTCTCTGGTGTATTTATGTGTGTTTATTCTGCAGTTGCAACCAGAAACCTCATTTTTTCTTCCCTTAACTGGGGTGGGAACATCACTTGTGCAATGTGGGAGGTGGCATCCAAAGGGTTTTTTTTAATTCACACAATTATCCTATCGCCGTGGCACAGTGGCATCCAACACCTCCCATTTAAATCCTCATGGTTCAGGTTTTTGCACATGCTTTCTAGTGTTAGTTCACTGAATGAAAGGGAACAGAAAGGAATGCAGGCAAAAGGGGGAAATCCACTCTTGAAACTGACCAGACTTTTCCTGAAACCTACAAGCAACTGCCAAGACCCCTTTTACATATTGCTGGGCACTAGGGGATTCTCTGCTGTGTTCTCAGCCACTGTGAAAAATGGGGAAATGAGAAGGAGTCACATGCTCGGGCAGTCATTCACTTGCTGGGTGGGGTGGTGGTGATGCCAGAAACCCTTTTGGGAGTGGGGGAGAGTCCATCCTTAGCAGGATTCTCTCTCATTCCCCCCCCCACTTAGTATCATCAGCTGCCCTCACTAGAGAGATTGAATATGTAGAAAGCAAGAGTGATTAACAAAGAGTGATTAACACATGGAATTCACTGCCACAGGAGATGGTGGCGGCTACAAGAGGGAATTAGATAAGCATATGGAGCAGAGGTCTATCGGTGGCTGTTAGCCACAAGGTATAGATTGGGACTTGGTGCTGGGGGGGCAACAGTGGGAGGGCTTCTAGTGTCCTGGCCCCACTGCTGGACCTCCTGATGGCACCTGGTATTTTTGGCCACTGTGTGACAGAGTGTTGGACTGGATGGGCCATTGGCCTGATCCAACATTGGCTTCTCTTATGTTCTTATGCTCTTAAGGTGAATGAGCTGTGGACATTGGAGGTGAAAGCAAATGCCTTGGAAGGAACAGGGAACACAGCAGACCCTGGGTGGGGAGCACCGGGCCAGGCAATGTCAGGGGCAATGTGGCTTAAGGGAAGCTCTCTCAGCCCTGCCGACCTCACAGGGTGTCTGTTGTGGGGAGGGGAAGTGAAAGGAGTTTTTAAGCCGCTCTGAGACTCTTTTGGGTAGTGAAGGGTGGAGTATAAATCCAATCTCCTCCTCCTCCTCCTCCTCCTCCTCTTCTTCTTGTTATTGTTATTATTATTATTGGTAATTAATTGGATAATTAATTATTTCCTCTAAGATAATTGGAGGAAATAAACATCAAACAGGAAACAACAAACATTGAGGTAATAAATTTTCAGGACATAGCCAGATGACTGTAAAGTTGGCTGCAACTGGATGGCACATTCCACCGCCATCCCCATAGCTATTTTCAGAAAGTCCGCTGACAAATCTTCTCAAGGATCTTTCACATCATGTGCTGTTGAGGCAAAAGTAGGTTAAAAATTGTTGGGAAGAGATTTGCAGCAGATTAGACTCAGTTTTCCTGCCCGTGAAATTTTCCTGGCAAAATTCCCATTGCTTTAGCCCTCTGTTTGGGGAGGGAGTATGCTGCCCTGCTAATCTTATATATGGCACAACGCTGAAAACGGTTGGTTAGAAAACTCCAGCTTGCCAATAACACAGGAAACAAGGCAGGAGATTGGATTATAATACAAGGAATTGTTCCTTGTCTGGATACCCGCAAAACATCACGGGGTAATTAGCACAGCCAAACTACTCTCAGATGTTCTCCACTGACAATTTCCCAAGTCATGTAGCCGGAAAAATCCGCAGATTAAAAACAATTGCCTGTAAACTATGGTGGAATAAATATTTTCACCTTGGGATGTTTCTGGATTGTATGTACTGCAAAGGACTGCAACATGTTTCAGGAATAGAAATGCCTGATGTGGAAAGATTGATAGGAATAAATATTTATTCTTCTTACCTTCTTATGTCCCTCTAGCATTATTGTTTATTTCTACATTTGTGGGTTTTTTCCTGCAAGCAGTTATCGGGTAATGTTACTTAACTGCCCATTTCCACTCCTTAAACCTCTGTTAAACGGACAGGACTTTTCTTCCCTCTGTATAACTGGAAGCCTTCTCTAGTTTATCCTCACAACAGCCTTACGAGGTATATCATATGATGCAGGAGCACTGAGCGCAGTAGCTATTGTATGTACTGCACAGGACTGCAACATGTTTCAGGAATAGAAATGCCTGATGTGGAAAGATTGATAGGAATAAATATTTATTTTTCTTACCTTCTTATGTCCCTCTAGCATTATTGTTTATTTCTATATTAGTTTTTTTTTCTTGCAAGCAGTTATCGGGTGATGTTACTTAACTGCCCATTTCCACTCCTTAAACCTCTATAAAACGGACAGGACTTTTCTTCCCTCTGTATAACTGGAAGCCTTCTCTAGTTTATCCTCACAACAGCCTTACGAGGTATATCATATGATGCAGGAGCACTGAGCGCAGTAGCTATATTTGCTTTCTTAAAGCCACACCACAAAGTTCCCAAAGATAGAACACCACAAATGTGCGGAACATATGGAGACAAACTATATGACCATCTGAGAATGGTTTTGAATTTCCTTCCATAATTCTTGGTGGGTTAATTTAATTTTATTTTTGCAGCGGTTTGGATGACATTGAGAAGCAAAGCAAATAATTAAGAAATAGCAGGTCTCCAGTTATTGCAGTGGTCGGATCTAGAATTAAATTACCCTTCTTTGTTTCACAATTGGGTGATAAACCCCAGTGATTCATTTATGCCGGCAGTTTCACAATTGCAAATAAACAGCTGTTTGATTCAGTGACTAAATGCAAAGAGGGGGTGTTTGCCATTCTTAAAGGACTTCTGGTATGCACAAGATGGATTTCCAGCACTTCTGAAACGCCTTTGCAACTAGAAGATGTAACTATAAAGAGAGACAGGTAACTCTGGTCCGTAGTAGGCTTTCATTCAGGCCTGGAATGCCGCCATATGTCTCTGAGTCATTCATCTAGATTTCCATGGAACCATTTGGCAAACGGCAGTACTTTCCTCTGGCAAGAGGAACATCCTACCAATACAAGTGTTAGAACAGATCCACAGGAGGCACCCCAACAGATCTCCCCTATGCTTAGTATATATACCAGAGGTCCAGTGTTCTCTGTAAGCTGAGTTAGTGTGAGCTAGCTCACAGTTTTTTAGCCTCCGGCTCACACATTTTTGTCTTAGCTCAGGATAGGAAAGATGGCACCAGAGCAAACTAATTTATTTATTTTATTTATTTATAAGTTCGATTTATAGGCCGCCCTCCCCGCAAAGTGGGCTTAGGGCGGCTCACAGTCGGGCATCAGCCAGCACATAAAAACATTTTTAAAACCATTTAAAACATTCTACAACATTACAAAATTACAAATATAAAGTGCTCCAGGTGTTCCAATTAGTCTTCTATGAAGATGACGAATTTCTGCTGCTCTACCAACTCAGTGTCTTCTGTTCCGCGTAGTGCCGATGTTCTTTCTTCCAGGGCCAGACGATTTAGGCAGTAGCTGAATCGCTCGCTCACAACTTTAATGCCAGTCGCTCACAAAGTAGATTATTTTGCTCACAGGACTCCACGGTTTACAGAGAGCATTGCAGGGGTCCCCACCTGGGTCCCATGGTTCACCTTGGTCCCCAACACCTTACCTGGTGCTCACCAAGTGTTCTTGGGAACTGGTTGGGAACAGACGGGACTTTTGACCAGCAGACTTCTGGTTGGCAATTAGAGATTTGATTGGCTGTGTGGAGTTTCCAAAATTCGACTTTGGCAGCAGCCGCCAGCACAGCGCAAGGATCTTCACTGTGTAGCTGAAGGTCAGCCGCAATAGCTGTTTGGTGGCTGTGCCCAACCCATTGTGCAGAATTCCAAAAGGTGCCCCCAGGGTCAAAAAGGTTGGGGACCCCAATGTATGCTGAGCCTCAAAGCAGCAGAACATGTGATGGGACTTTGAGGAGGGCCAGTGCACATATAATTTATATTTGCAGCCTAAGGCTGCAGCCACACGGAGCATTAGCCACGCTACAGAGACAGAGGGTAGGCGGATTTTCAGGGTGCGATCACACCGCAACATCTGGGAAGCGTAGAGCTCCCAAGGCTAACCCAAGGCTTCCCGCCGAAGATGCGGCGTAAAAAACGAGTACCTCCGAGGTACTAGTTTCCGGAAACCGCGAGGCAAGGGCGGGCGTCTGATCACGTTTCCGGTGGTAGTTCATGGCATCCGGCGCTCGCCCATGTCCCGTCACATAAAAAAATTTCCCCCAAGTCTCCACGGGATGCGCACATGCACCCAATGGCGCATGCGCACACTTCGTTTTTTAAAAAAAAACACAACTCTGTTTGCCACGGCAGCGGCGCCTAGCCATTGCTGCTGTGATCACGCCGCACCGCTTCTTTGCCACGCCGCAGGATTGTTGTGTGATCGGCACCTCCCCCCAAACCACGGGACGTCGGCAGGACGTGTGATCCGGTGGCCGCGCATTAGTTTGCTCCGGGGCAAACAGCCACGCTTCCCCCACACACACATTTTCCGGCCCATGTGACAGGGACCTAAGAGTGCTTTCTGATAGGCTGATATTGCCTGGGTTTCACTGTCAAAGTGCAGCACTGTTGTTGAATTTTGTACCTTTGTCACACAGGTTGTCTGACCCACTTCCCTTCTGTGTGTTCTCTGTTCTTTCTCCCGTGGTGTTCCAAACCACCTTTGATGCCATGTTTCTTTTCGATATAATACGTCTACTGGCTGACTGCCCAAATTGTTCCCTTAGATAGCATTGTCTCCGCAAACCTGAGCTCTCTTGGCACACCTCGTCTCCTAGCAACAGTGGAGCTGTGTGAAGTGGCTACTCTGCCTCTGCGGGCCCAGCTGGAAGTTCTGGAGTGCATCTCTTTCCTTCCACGCCTGGGGTCTGAAATCAACGTGACCACCTTACTTCAGAGAAAGAAGAAGCAGGAAGGAGCAAAATACCTGGAGGTTTGGGGGGGTGGAGCCTGGGGAGGGCGGGGTCTAGAGATGGGAGGGACTTCAGTGAGGTATGATGCCATAGAGTCCACCTGCCAAAGAGGCCATTTTCTCCAGATGAACTGATCTCTGCCTCCTGGAGACAGTGGGGGATCTCTAGCCACTCCCTGGAAGCTGGCAACTATGGTCACCGGGGGATCCGTTGTAATCCCAGGAGATCTCCAGGAGGCACCTGAAGATTGGCAGCCCCGCTGATCTATCAACAGCAGTCCTGTGCTCGATGCAGAGCAGAAAGGCTTTTGGTAGCAAGACAACACAGTATCTCCAGGAAAAAAGAAAAGAAACAAAATGCCCTAACCCCCCCCCCCCCCAAGATTTGCTTTCAGAACATGAAGGAAGTCGGCCAACTGGTCATGTCCCATAAACATCCCGTCTCATTTTGCATTTGTTTTCTTGGTTAACATACGACAAAAGAACATTAGCGCAGGGCAGAGCCACAAACCCATAATGACTGGATGCCTGACAGAAAACATGGATGGCGCTTCCAGGAAATATGACACAGCGCGTTGGGAGTGTGCGGTCATGCTTGGAATGCCTGCCTCCCCCCCCCCCCATGGGGAGTACGGGAGTCACAAACATATGCTTCCCCCCTGGCACCAGTTTGACAATGCATTTAGAGCCTACAGAAAGCTAAGCTGAGAATAGCGGCAGAGTCAGGCCCTGAGGCCTAACAGGAAGGCTTGAACATCCATCATCCCCTTGACAGAAAGGGTCCCCTCCCACCCCCTTCCTTATTATGCAGGGACAGCTCTCCTCCCTTTATGCAATTTACAAGGAATATATCCGGGCCCTCTACGGCCCAGGAGAGCCTGATCTCATGAGATTTGGATGCTAAACTGGGTTGGGCCTGGTTTAGGGATGCCAGCCTCCAGGTGGGACTTGGGGATCCTCCAGAATTACAGCTCAGACTACAGTGATCAGCCCAGGAGAGCCTGATCTCATGAGATCTTGGATGCTAAACTTGGTTGGGCCTGGTTTAGGGATGCCAGACTCCAGGTGGGACTTGGGGATCATCCAGAATTTCAGCTCAGACTACAGCGATCAGTTCCCCTGGAAGAAATGGATACTTTGGAGGGTGGGCTCTATGGCGTTATACCCTACTGAGGTCCCTGTCCTCCCCAGGATCCATCCCCAAATCTTTCAGAGTTTCCCAACCTGGATCTGGCAACCCTACACCCCCCATCACCAGCTGGTGGCCTGGGGGGAAATGGCATCCCAACCCTGGCTAGTATTTGGATGTGAGACCACCAAGGAAGTCCGGGATTGCTCCACGGAGGAAGGCAATAGCAAACTACCTCTGTCTAGGCGATTCTGCGTCTAGCACTCGCTCCACATTTTCTTAACTGGGAGGGAAAAGTGCTGCTCAAAACTGTTGGTAAAATTGGCAAAAATACTTAGATATTCAGAGTTTGCAATGGATCCTTGCTTCACTAGAGAGGAGGCATTTCTTTCTGGGTAAAAATCTTTATTCTAAGGGAAGGGTACACAGTAAAATCTACAAAATATCAAAGACCTAAGGCTACATCTCTACAGTTTAAGAACAGGCTGACCACACGGTCTCACAACAAGAACAGCAACAGCAACAATGGAGATTCTTCTTCTTCTTGACCCCTAGAAGGAAATCACCTGAATACATTAACCAATGATTGTGAGTAAACAGACAGTTTTCCTGGGCTTTCTTCCCATTGGCTCTGTGCCGGGTTTCTCTTCCAGGTCAGTCTACACAATAGCACACAAGGTAAACAGATTAACCCTATAATGACTGAATTAGACCTTGCAACACACACATATTTCCAACAAAAACCACATTCAAATACCTCGGCGCAATGCCGTCCTGACTGCAAAGTCATTCCTGAATGGCCATAAGATGGCCATAAATCTATACAGAAGGTACAATAAAATCTGTCAATCAAAGAACTCAAAAGTGGCATGGAGTGGAGGCTACCGTAAAATGCGATGATCAAAGGAAGTGAAACCAGCATGCAATGCAGAGAGGAATTTCTGTCCCAACGTGGGTTTCGTAAAACAACGACGGGAACCACAACCATATAGCCCAGAAAATCTGCAACAACTAAAAAGCAATTGATTCCTAAGCAGTGAAAGCAATTTATTTACTGGGGAGCTCACAAAAGCCCCAACAAATGTATTTAATCATATGCAAGACTAGGTTTTTTTCCAAGGGATACCATGAAAAGGGGAATACCTTACATTTTTATACATACCAGTTGCTTGCGGGCCGGGTAAGAGCCCTGGACGGGCCTTATGTTTGACACCTCTGGGTTATACTATGCTTCCTTCCCTCCCCCTAGCCCACGGGTCTCCAACTTTATTGAGTCTGCAGGCTCTGGCATAGCATAGTCAGCACAGCCACAAAATGGCTGCCACAGCTTACGTTCAGTCACACAGTGAAGATTCTTGTGTTCTAGTAGCAGCTGCTGCCAAAGCAAGGTTTTTTTTAAAAAAATCCTGCACTGCAAATCAAATCTCCACTGGCCAATCAAATGCCTTGCTGGACAAAAGCCTCATCTGGCCCCACACACAGTGTAATAATTTAGGGGGGTTCTGAACCAATTCTAAAGTGACTAAAAATAAAACACTCCATCTGGCCATTTCAATTAAAGTAAATCCTGTTATATTGCAATAAAAAAAAGCATTTCAAATTAATATGGTAAAATATGTGCCGGGGAACCTTTTCAGCTTTGATTGACTGAGCCCGACTTAACGGCGCTGTGGTCTCTGGCCACCCTTGGGAAGTTTGGTGGGATTACCTGCCCCTATTGAGACGTCTTCTTTAAATAGGTATTTTCCCCCCCTTTAAAAAGAAAAGAAAAGATCCTCTTGTCTACTGTGCAAACATTTGGGAAATGAAATGCAGCCACAGATGATGAGAACAGCTTCTCGCTAGGCAGATGCTCAGAAAAGGCTTCACGTGGGCAGCCATTTCCACGTGCCACTATCTGCCCTGTGTTGCTTCATGCACCTTCATTCCAGTGTCATGGCTTTCCATCCCATTGCAAATCAATTTTGAGGAGTGGCATGGAGCCATCATGGTGAACTGGGGGAAAGGAAGCAATTTGCTTCACGGATTTGCCACGGCCCATTGTCTCCCCATAGTGACAGTGTGGAGTTAACCAGATACGTATTTAGTCCTTTACTTCATTTATACACCACCCTTTCTCCCTAAGATTGACAGGTACTCCCTGGCAACCCGTGGGGGGGTGGAGGGGACTGACTGTCCACAAAAAGAGACCTAGGCCAGTGTCGCCAGCAAGGTCACTTCCACCATGCACCAGAAGTGATGTCATCACGTTGCAGGCAACACAGGGACGCTCTGTTTGGGGGCCCCAAAATGAGCTCCCGGATGACATCAGGGCCCTGCAGGACCTTTTGCAGTTCCGCAGGGCCTGTAAGACGGAGCTCTTCCACCAGGCCTTTGATGAGGGTGCCGCCTTGTGTTGGCTGGCTTCTCGCTGGGCAGATGCTTGGAAAAGGCTTCACGTGGGCAGCCGTTTCCACGTGCCACTATCTGCCCTTTGTTGCTTCATGCACCTTCATTCCAGTGCCATGGCTTTCCATCCCATTGCAAATCAGTTTTGAGGAGTGGCATGGAGCCATCACGGTGAACTGGGGGAAAGGAAGCAATTTGCTTCATGGATTTGCCACGGCCCATTGTCTCCCCGTAGTGATACGTATTTAGTCCTTTACTTCATTTATACACCACCCTTTCTCCCCAGGATTGACAGGTACACCCTGGCAACCCGTGGGGGTGGGTGGGACTGACTGGCCACAAAAAGAGACCTAGGCCAGTGTCGCCAGCAAGGTCACTTCCGCCATGCACCAGAAGTGATGTCATCACGTTGCAGGCAACACAGGGACGCTCTGTTTGGGGGGCCCAAAATGAGCTCCCAGATGACATCAGGGCCCTGCAGGACCTTTTGCAGTTCCGCAGGGCCTGTAAGACGGAGCTCTTCCACCAGGCCTTTGATGAGGGTGCCGCCTTGTGTTGGCTGTTACAAGTTTAAAACACTTCAGTATTTACAGGGTTAATGTGGTTTGTTATGATGAAACAGCTCGAGTTTTCGAAGTTTGTTTCGGGGTCTTTGTCGAAAATACCACTGTGTTGGAGTAATTATTCACAACATCCAATAACAGGAATAACAGGAATTTCATGTTCCAAATGGCTATAGATAGCTCCTATACTAAACACTAGTTCCTTTGCAACGGACAACAGTAGTATTTTTGATAAAGACCCCGAAACGAACTTCGAAAACTCGAGCTGTTCGTCTTCTACCTATGAAATAAAGAAGAAATTTTGGGATTACTACATCAGCAAAAATGTCCATTCATTATTTTCATTATTCTGTAATAGTTTGAACTTTGTGCAGCAATTTCTGGTTCATTATTCTTACTCTGCTGTGCCCTTTATTGTACTTAACATCAACATCACCAGTAGCCCCATCAGCATCACCTGGCCTTAACATCACCACCACCGCCATCAACATCATCACCAGCAGCCCCATCAGCATCACCTGGCCTTAACATCAACTGTGACCGTAATCAGTTCCTCTGCATGGCCTTTAGAAGACTGCCCTAGTGTCTTGGGGGTGGGGGGTTGACAAGGATGTTCTTAACAGGATGTTCTTTTACCCACAGCTCCCCTTCTTATCTTAACCCGACTCTAGCCAAGTTTCTTCTATCAGTGGTCTCAGCAGACCTTGTGCACTACTGCCCAATCTCCCTGTGGGAACATTAACCTCCGGACTTGCCTCCAGAAGTTGCCGTCCCCACAATCAACACCACCACCATCAACGTCATCACCAGCACCAGCAGCCCCATCAGCATCACCTGGCCTTAACAGCAACACAACCGCCATCAACATCATCACCACCACCAGCTGGGTGACTAACAGCCTGGCAGGACCTTGGAGGCTGCCATCCAAATGAGGACAGAATGTCGCCATCTTGTATTATAGTTATGTGTTGCGTAGGTATGGTTTCATAGTGTAATCTTAATCTAATGGGTTTTTTTAGTATATATTGGAGTTTCAGTGTACATATTTACTGTATGTTGTTAGCTGTCCTGAGCCCGTCATAGTGGGGAGGGAGGGCTATAAATTTAATAAATAAATAAATAAACCTCTATAGTAGAAGTCATGTTGACCATAGAGTTTTGCCCAGATACAAGACCATCCTTGCATTGCTGGCGATGTGATGACAAACCCCGTCATCCCCAGGCTGCACTCCCCAAATCTCCAGGAATTCCCCAACTTGGAGTTGACAACCTTACTTTCTAGCCAGTAGATAATCACAGCGGATTCCCCTGGAGGAAATGGCTGCTTTGGAAGGTGGACTTTATGGCATTAGAGCTGCGGGAGATCCCTGCCCTCCCCAATGGTTGCTTTGGAGCCAGTTTGGTGTAGTGGTTAAGAGCTCTCTCAGCCCCGCTTACCTCGCAGGGTGTCTTATGTGGAGCGGGGAAGGGAAAGGAGATTGTAAGCCGCTCTGAGACTCCAAGTGAAGGGCGGGGTATAAATCCAATCTCCTCCTCCTCCTCCTCCTCCTCCTCCTCCTCTTCTTCTTCTTCTTCTTCTTCTTCTTCTTCTTCTTCTTCTTCTTCTTCTTCTTCTTCTTCTTCTTCTTCTTCTTCTTCTTCTTCTTCTTGTGGACTCTATAACCACTGAGGTCTCACCCCTTCCCAACCCCATCTTCCCCAGGCTCCACCCCCCAAATCTCCAAGAATTCCCAAACTGGAGTTGACAACCCTCACGTGCAATATCCTACACGGACGGTTTGTGAGTTGAAAATAGGGTTCTTAAATGCAGTCAGTCTTTTTAAAAGGAATTCAGTTCCTAAATGGTTTTTTTTGGGGGGGAGTTGCTCCTCCCATTCCCTCGGAAAAAGAAAGGAGCTGAATCAGAGTCATCCAATTTAATCTTTCATTTCATGCAACATTCTGTCTTTCCATCTGCATCTTGATCCAATTTTGGTTTCATCCCTTCCAACTGGCAGACAACCCTGACTTTCATAAAGGCTCCCTGAACACCAGTTCCCATATGTCTGAGACCTTGAACAAACAGAAAGCCTTTGATGTCCTCGCAAGCTTCAAAACCACTTTGTCATTTCCAGTGATACGCGAGCCACACTGGAGAGACACGCAGTCATTATTGGTTTGTGGAAGTGCCTTCGCCTCCTTTCTCCCGGTGTAAGTTTACCAGAGAACAAATTTACTGTAATCTTTCTGTTACGAAAAAATCCTGCTACCGTACGACAGGACGGGAAGAGGCAGCCGGGGTAGCAAAAAGGCATCCGTGAAAAGGGCCGGCTTGCAAACGGGACAGGCGTTACAATGGGGGGGGGGGACTGGACAGAAAACATACAAGTTATTTTGGAAGGATGTCAGTTCCTGGGCTGGTGAACGGAGCCAAAATGGCAGACTAGTGGCTAAAACAGCCAATGGTAAGGGATGTTGTCGGACTTCGGGACCCAGAACCTGACAAAGGCTAGTCAAATGCAAGAAAGGGGGCCAATATTAAAAATTTAATCAAGGAAATATATAAAAATACATGTATTTATTAATCACAAATTTTAAAATTATATAAGTGCCCAATCATATGTTATGTATAAATAACAAACGATAAAACACAAGGGCTTGTAATCTGACCTGATGCATTTCGGCCTACATAGGCCTTCCTCAGAGGTCAATAGTGAGGAACATATTGGCTATTATAAAAATATAGTACAATCATGTAAATACCAATTATAAATTCAATAAGGACCAGAAGCAAGTTGTTTCAAGAAAAACCACCAGGCACACAGTAAAAAGTACAAATGAGGCCTCTTAAAGTACAATCACCTGCCAAATGGTTCTCAGATATAAACTTCTGGTCCAGGAATCGCCTTCCTATGGTTGTAGAGCCAAATTGTCCTCAAGCAAAGAGCAGTCAGGTTCTGGATTCTATGTTTTAGGTTCAGTTTTTTTTCCCCTTCCCCTTTTTTTTCCTTGTCGGACTTCGGGACACTTTTCCTTTGATTTGAAAATCCAGGCTTGCCCCTTTTCCCAAACATATCCGTATAATTTTATAACAGACATTACCTACACGGGTGTCTTGGTGCTCGCCGGAACCTTTCCCGGCACCTTTAAAAGGGGGGAGGGGCCAGCTAGGGCTTTTGCCCAGCAAGTCTTTCGATTGACCACCGGAGATTTGATTGGCCACCACAGCACAAGGATCTTCACTGAGTGACTGAGGGTAAGCTGTGGTAACCACGTTGAGGCTGGCTCCGCCTTCAGTGGCAGCCATTTTGTGGTGGCCATTTTGCGGCTGCACCCACCACACCGTGTCAGAATTCCAAAGGTCCCTTCAGGCTTAAAAGAGTTGGAGACCCCTGTCTTGTAACAGTACTGCAGGTGAAATTGATACCAGTATCCCCCCCACACACACAACCATTTTGTCTTATTCTCTTTTTGTAGCAGGAACTGCTTTGCATATTAGGCAACACACCCCAAATGTAGCCAATCCTCCAAGAGCTTACAGAGCTCTTCTTACAGGGGCTACCGTAAGCTCTTGGAGGATTGGCTACATTAGGGGTATGTTGCCTAATATGCAAAGGAGTTCCTGCTACAAGAAGAGCCCTAAATATTGTACTGACCCCATACTCTGCAAACGAATACCACAGACTGAAGTTTCTACTCTGTTCTGGCCTCCCTCTCCCCTACTGGCAGTGGTGGAAAGAACGGACTTACAGAAGGGTCACCAAGGCAAGAGATGAATAGAGGTGATTTGCCATTGCCTGTCTCTGGCCCCAAGGACACCAAACTGACGGCAACCAGGGCCAGGGCTTTTTCGGTGGCGGCTTCTACCTGGTGGAATGAACTCCCAGGGGAGATCCGGGCCCTGCGGGACCTTATGCAGTTCCACAGGGCCTGCAAGACGGAGCTCTTCTGCCAGGCTTTTGAGTAGGAGCTGCCGCCCCACTATTCCACCACCATCATGGTGCCTTAAAGGATGCCCTGACCTGGAAGAACCTGGATAATGTATGGAAGATCCAATAAGCCGTTTCCACTGGGCATAAATATCATGGGAGTACCACCTGGAACTGTGTTGATTCCACCTAGGACGTACGAGATCAGCAATTGATTGAGCACCGTTGTTTTAAGTGTTGGGTGTTTTTATGATGTTTTATGTGTTTTTAATTATGGCATGGCGAATCACCTTGCCCCTGTTAGCCGCCCTGAGCCCACTGGGGAGGGCGGGATACAAATGTTGTAAATAAATAAATAAATAAATAATGACCCTGGACTTCCTTAGTGGTCTCCCATCCAAGTACTAACCAGGCCTGATCCTGCAGCGCTCCTGAGATCTGATGAGAAATTGCCTCCCCTGGTCTTGGACCATCCAGGTCAGGGCAATCATAAAAGGCCATCAAGTCACAACAGACGTATGGTGACCCTGAAGGGTTTCCAAGACAAACAATGAGCGGGCGTGGCTTGCCATTGACTGCCTTTGCACCGTGACCCTGGACTTCCTTGGTGGTCTCCTATCCAAGTACTAACCAGGGCCTACTCTGCTTAGCATCTGAGATCTGATGAGGTGGGGCTAGCCTGGGCCATCCAGATCAGGGCAGAGATGAGCAGGGGTGGTTTCCGAACTGTGCAGCAACCCTTCTGTGGACTTCTGTGATGGCCTCTCATCCAAGTACCTACTTGCCTTGCTTAGCTTCTAAAACTGGACAAAATTAGGCTAGTCTGGGCCATCCAAAAACTATTCAGGTAACAATAACCTCGTGCAAACAATGTGGAGCAGGAGGGGAATGCGGGTTCCTCTATGTCCAGCTTGTGCTATGGGGTCTGGGGCAGGTACAGTCACAAATGGAAGGCAGGCCGGCCAGAACTGAAACTATTTACAGGATCCAGTGCCTGAAGGTGGAGCGGTGGCCTGGAGTCTACGGGAACTTACATCGGGACCCTGCCCTGTATCCTGCAAAGACTCATGGTGAAGTAGGGTTGCCTATGCTGGCAACAAGTAGGAGACTGGGGGGGGGCATAGGAAGGGGGATCATCTCTGACAGGGTGACATCACGCACCTGGAAGTGACATCACTTTATCAGGGATGCTCTAGGGATTCCCCCAGTCTTGCTGATAAAGACCATAGAGACTGGGCCAATTCCTAAGAATTGCAGATGTGGCAGCCACAAGTCCATGATGTCACACACACACATACACCCCCCCAATACTGCAGCGTTTGTCTTCTTGAGTGCTCCCTCTCAGGCACAAGAAGATGGCCTGAAAGTACCTCATAGTGCTCATCAGGGAGGTATAGCTGTCAGAGTAGACCTATAATTAGGGAGACTCGGGTTCTGATGACCACTTAATCATGAACTTAATCATGAATGGTCAGGTTAGAACAGATAAAAGGAAGGACTTCTTCACCCAAAGAGGGTTTAACACTTTGAATTCACTGCCACAGGAAGTGGTGGCGGCTACAAGCATGGACGGCTTCACAAGGGAATTAGATAAGCATATGGAGCAGAGGCCCATCAGTGGCTATTAGCCACAAGGTATAGATAGGGACTCTGGGGCAAATGATGCTCTGTCTTCTTGGTGCTTGGGGAGGGCAACAGTGGGAGGGCTTCTAATGTCCTGGCCCCACTGGTGGACCTCCTGATGGCACTGGTATTTCTGGCCACTGTGTGATACAGAGTGGTGGACTGGATGGGCCTTTGGCCTGATCCAACATTGGCATCTCTTATGTTCTTATGGTCTTATGAAGCTCACTGGGTGACCATGGGTTAGGCAGCCTAACTCACCTCAGTGGTTTGCTGTGGGGTTAACAGGGTGATTTTATGTTGAGTTACTCCAGAGTAAGCTCATTGGCTTCAGTGGCTTTTGCCTGTAGTAACTCTGCATAGCATTGTAGCATAACATGGGAAAAGAGAACCTTGGACTCTGAATTCCTTGGTTAAAATACTACTACTACTACTACTACCACCGGTGGCTTTTGCCTGAAGTAACTCTGCATAGCATTGTACCATAACATGGGAAAAGAGAACCTTGGACACCACTCTGAATTCCTTGGTTGAAATACTACCACCACCACCACCACCACCACTACTACTAATAATAATAATAATAGCATCAATAATAATATGATAGAAATTGAATGGCTCTTGGCCCAGCCAATACGCAACAAGGAACCTTGTATATTCTGCTTAGAATAGCATGAAGCATGGATGGAACATACTTCTAGCAGGTAACCAAATAAATAGCTTTGGGCCATTCCGTGGGTTGCCAGGTCTCCTGTTATGGCAGGAGACCTTCCAGCAATTCCTGTTGTTACCCTCTGGTGCCTAAAAGGATGGTGGGAGGGAAAAATGGGGGCAAACTGCAATATCACTTCTGTCAAAAACTGGAAGTGATGTCATGAGGATGGGGAGTGCTCTAGGACTTGACAAAAACAATAAGGTTAAACAATAGAGTTTTAGCTACTCCTAGAGAGTCCCCTGATGTCACAGCATCGCTTCTGGTTTTTACCTGGGAGAAGCCCTGTCTCTCTCTCTCCCCCCCCCCCATATTCCTAGGGGGTTTCAGACTGTAGACCTGGCAATCCCAGCCATTCCTGATATAAACAAAGTCTGAAACCCCCCCACAAAACCAAGGATCAGGAGAGGGAGGGGAGAAAAAGGTCCCACAGACTAATTAATGATCAGATAAAAGAATGACCCGAAAGAAGATAAAGAATTTGTCAACATCGGCACAGATTTAGATACACCCGGTACAGCTGCTTGTGCTGCGGCAGTGCGCACTCACCCTTTTGCATTTTGGAGGCTGCCGTTCAAGGCTGCCGGGTTCTTTGGCACGGGCAGAATGAAAGGGAGATTATGTGGCACCATATGTCAGGCAGCTGAAGCGAAGAGTTATTGTTCTAAAATATTTGCTTTTTCCATCTGGATGGGAGCGTCGGAAGCGCCTAGCGAGCAGCGAGGGGCAGAAGAGGGTCTTTCGAGTTCTTCCGTTAGCTCCTCTGAAGCAAGGATGAGCGAACATTTCCTATTGCAATTCTTTTCATATGCATTTCTACATTTTGTCGAAGGTTACGTTCTCTGGTTTTTGGCTCTTGGCTTTGCAGGCTCATTGCTACTGTGTAGGCAACTTGTAGGGTCTTTATGCTCATTTGATTCTGTGTGTCTAATTGCAAAATGTACATTTATTTATTTATTTATTTATTTATTTATTTTATATTTACATTTAT
>NW_015170963.1:58512-65654 GCF_001447785.1 Gekko japonicus
TGGTGGCGGCTCCTATTTGAAAGCCTGGTGGAAGAGCTCCGTCTTGCAGGCCCTGCGGAACTGTGAGAGGTCCCGCAGGGCCCTGATCTCATCCTGGAGCTTGTTCCACCAGTAAGGAGCCACCACATTGTTAGTATATATATGATGAAGAAGAGGAGGAGGAGGAGATTGGATTAATACCCCGCCCTTCACTCAGAGTCTCAGAGCAGTTTACAAACTCCTTTCCCCCCCCCCACAACAGACACCCTGTGAGGTAGGTGGGGCTGAGAGAGCTCTTTCACGAACTGCCCTTTCAAGGACAGCTCTTGTCAGAACTACGGCTTGCCCAAAGTCATCCAGCAGCTGCAAGTGGAGGCGTGGGGAATCAAACCCGGTTCTCCCAGATTACAGTCTGCACACTTAACCACTACACCAAACTGGCTCGTATAATGGTAATTAGCAACAAAACAATGTGCATAAAAAAGGTGGCGTGAGGAAAAGTGTATAAAAATAAAGAATTGGGATTTGGGAGTGAACCAAAAGAGAAGTGGAATCGAACAAAAGATTTGGCATGTGTTAGGGCTGCCAGCCTCCAGGTGGGACCCAAGGATCCCCTGGAATTCCAGCTCATCTCCGGACTACAGAGATCAGTTCCCCTGGAGAAAACGGAGGCTTTGGAGGGAGGACTCTAAGGCCATGTACTCCACTGATAGAGTCACCAGGTCCCCTCTAGCAACTGGCAGGGGATTGGGGGGACTTACCGGGAGCAAGAGAGAGGCTCTTCTGGCCTGCAGTGTGGTGCTCATGTGACCCAGAAGTGACATCATCACTTCCGGGACATCAGGACAATGCTCTGGTATTTGGGCAAAACTTCTGTGGTAAAGTTGGCTTCCACGATACAAGTTTTTGCCCAAATACCAGAGCACAGCTCTGATGTCCTGGAAGTGATGACATTACTTCCAGGTCGCATGGGCAATGATGTGGACATATCGCTGTGCCTTGGCAGAGCCTTCCTCTATTTTAGGATCAGTGGGGTCTCTCAGCAGGGGACCTCCGCCCTCACCATGGGGTCTGGAAACCCCACCCACTGAGGTCCCTGTCCTTCCCAGGCTCGACCTCCACTGTAAATCAGAGTTTCCCAACCTGGAGCTGGCAACCCTACCCCCCCACACACACACCAATGTTCCCTCTAAGCTGAGTTAGTGTGAGCTAGCTCACAGTTTTTTAGCCTCCAGCTCACAAATTTTTGTCCTAGCTCAGGAAGGAGGGCTCCAGGGCAAACTAATTTATGCAGCAGCCAAATGGCTCGCTCACAACTTTAATGCCAGTAGCTCACAATGTAGAATTTTTGCTCACAAGACTCCACAGCTTAGAGGGAACATTGCCCCCCACCCCCAAATCAGTGGCTGGGGGGACCTGGCAACCCATGTGTGTGTGTGTGTGTTTGTAAAAACAGCAAGGATGTAAAAAACATTCTTATTCCAAAGATGGGTTGGGCCCTGGTTACTTCTAATTCTGCTGCTACGAAAAAAAAAAGTTTGTGTTATCTTTCATGGCCAGGGGGTGGGTGGGAATTCCTCTGCAATTATTTTTTAATGCAAATGCATGTTTATTGCACGCCTGGAGCTTTTTAGTGCTGGTTGTTTGTGACAAAAACATCCCACAAAAGGCTCTTTAAAGACGAGCATATGCGGCGGCGCTAAAACGTAAGGAGCCAGGAGTCGACGCCAAATGAAAACGAGAGATGACAATCGCATCCCACTAATGTTTCCAACATATTGCTTTGTAGAATATTTACCGGTACATCCTGGACAGGAGATCCCAACTGTTCTGCAGCGACGTTCTATCAATAGACTAATCTTTACCGTGTAAAGCACTCTTTCTTTTTTCCTTTTTGCTCGAATGGTGCCTCTTCGGGGTTAGGTTGTCTGACATAAACGGATTTATTGTGCAAAAGAAGACAGCTGAAGCATACCGAGGAAGTCGGCTTTCCAGTCCAAGGCCAGCTACAGATTTCAAAGTAGGGTTGCCATTCCCCTGATGGGGGCAGGGGTTTACGTGCTTTCAGGGCCCCAATCTGCCACCACAGAGCCGGCTGGTGGGGGGAACCCTGTCCCCAAAGAGCCCTGCCCACGCCAACATGCCCAGCGCAATGACATCACCCAGAGCAAAGAAGAGCTTTCACCTCTGCCATCCTCGGTTATTGAGGGCCGATATAACAGAATTGCCCGGTCTGAGAGATTTTGCCCTTGTAACAGCTGCGGTGGCTCAAGTGGTTAAGACGCTGAACTGCAGGCTGTCGAAGGTCAGTAGTTCAGCAGTTTGAGACCCGAGTGCGCCGCATGACGGAGTGAGCTCCCGTCTCTAGTTCCAGCTCCTGCCAAACTAGCAGTTCGAAAGCAAGAAATTGCAAGTAGATAAATAGGTACCACTTCGGTGGGAAGGGAACAGCGTTCCGTGCGCCGTGGTGTTTAGTCATGCCGGCCACATGACCACGGAAACGTCTTCGGACAGCGCTGGCTCTTCGGCTTTGAAACAGAGATGAGCACTGCAACCCTAGAGTTGGACTCGACTGGCTTTCGAGCAAGGGAACCTTTAACAGTGGGGAGATGGAGTCAATAGTGCATGTCTTTCTTCGTTGTTCTTTCTACAATGAAAATCATATTGCCCTTATCTTCCCGTTACTTGAGCTCTGTCCTGACACCTCTGACTCTGGGATCGGTAACACACTTCTCTCTGCTGTGAGCATAGAGATTACCCAGAAAGTTGCTGAATTCTGCTCCCTAGCGATTAAACTACATTCCATATATATTTCCTAACTTAATGTGGAAGATAGTAGCTGATTGTATTCTATATTAGAATTTTAATATTAGAAACTGCTGTATTTCTATTAGCATTAGTTTTAATTTACTTTTATACACTTCTGCATTTGCATACCTTTATTTCTGTATGGTCATTTTTATTTTATTTTATTTTTCCTTACTGGTTTGTACTCTGGTCATGGACTGTAAATAAAGGATTGATCGATTGACGTCACCAAGAGGTGATGTCATCATGCAGGGCCCCTTGCGGGGTGGGGGCACACTCTAGCATTTGAGAAAAACCTCTATGGTTACCAAAAAAATCCCTCCAGGGCATATTTCTCACAATACAAGAACTCGTGGGCACTCCATGAAATTGCTGAGCAGTCGGGTTAGAACGGATAAAAGGAAGTACTTCTTCACCCAAAGAGTGATTCACACATGGAATTCACTGCCACAGGAGGTGGTGGCGGCTACAAGCATGGACGGCTTCAAAAGGGAATTAGATAAGCATATGGAGCAGAGGTCCATCAGTGGCTATTAGCCACAAGGTATAGATAGGGACTCTGGGGCAAGTGATGCTCTAGGGAGCGGTGGCGCAGGCGGTAAAACGCCTGCTTTAACAACACTCGAGCAGCCGCTATAGCTGTTCGAGACCCACCGCCTTCTACCATATGAACCTGTCCATTCACTCCATCTTTGGAAGCCCTGCTTTGGTTGCCCCTGCCATCTGAGGGAAGACAGGTGGCAATCCAAGGAAGTACTTTCTCAGTCAGGGCACCAAAACTTTATTTATTTGATTTTTACCCTGCCCTCCCAGCCAAAGCTGGCTTACATAAAATCAATACATCATTTACAATAAAACGTGACTCATTTGAATTAAAACAATTCTAAAATCATTTAACTATACAACTCAATAGCTAAGTATCAGTTGTTATTGTTCTCTTAACATTAGATTACTAACCACGGGTTCTCAGATATGTTTGCTTTATATTTTATCCTTTTGTGCCATGTTAAACATAAAAGTAACAGTGAAATTGGAAAGCTATTATATTGCTTAATCTGTTGGATGTTGGAAAAGTTTGGTTATTGAATGTTTCGATTTAATGTTCTCTGTATTTTTTATTTATTTATTTATTTTCCCTTTTTTATTTTAGTATTCTCGGTTTATTTCATTTTATTTCTTTGTAAAAAAAGTTCAATAAAATTTATTAAAAAAAAAAAAACTATACAACTCAATAAAGTGCTAATAGCCAGGGCTATTTTTGGGCAGGAACGCACAGGAACGGAGTTCCGGCTGGCTCCCGAGTTGGCCACACCCAGCAGGAACTCATTAGCATAATAGGCCACACCCAACAGCAGAAACTCATTAGGATTGGCTACATTAGGGGTGTGTGGCCTAACATGCAAAGGAGTTCCTGCTCCAAAAAAAGCCCTGGGTTTTGACAACAAACAAGATAAACAAAATAACAAGCAAAAGGTGGATGTGGCTGGATAATCACACTTCTGGTAACATGGGGGTGGGGCCTAATGTGCTAATGAGCTGTGCTGTCAGGGGTGTGGCCTAATATGCTAATGAATTTAAGAAGCAAAACGTGAGTGTGGTAACATGTGGGTGTGGTCTAATATGCTAATGAGCTGTGGTGTCAGGGGTGTGGCTTAATATGCTAATGCGTTTCTGCTGTTGGGTGTGGCCTATTATGCTAATGCGTTCCTGCTGGGCTTTTTCTACAAAAAAAGCCCTGCTAATAGCAATAATTCCCGATGGCTGTGATGACACAATCCACTTTTCTTATAGTTGGTTCCTCGATCTTCTTGTAGTTATCCTTCTGGCTACTGACACCCAATGTCATTTAAAGTTCTGGGAGACAGGGCTCTCTCACCTTCAGCTATCAGTTATTAGTAGCTAACGGTGGTGGTTAGCGGTGGCAGTGGCTCCGAACGCCTGGTGGAAGAGCTCCGTTTTACAGGCCCTGCAGAACTGCACAAGGCCCCGCGGGGCCCTGATTTCCTCTGGGAGCTCATTCCACCAGAGTGGAGTCACCACCAAGAAAGTCCTGGCCCTGGTTGTTGCCAACCTGGCCTCCTTAAAACTTGGGAAGGCCAGTCGGTTCTGGGCCCCCGATCGTAGCGCTCCTGCTTTGGAACTCCTTCCCCAGGGAGGTTCATCTCTCTCTCTCTATCAGTGTCTCCAGGCATTGAATGAAGACTTTTTTCCTTGGTTAGGCACACCCCCAGTATTGGTTAGGGTTATCAGCTCCAGGTTGCGAAATACCTGGAAATTTTGAGGGTGGAGCATGGGAAGGGCGGGGTTTGAGGAGGGGAGGGGCTTCAATGGGGTATAATATCAGGTTAAATGGAAAATAATAATAATAATAATTTGCCGTGGAAGCACAGACACTTTTTGTCACAGTATCCTCAATCTTCCATGTTCCCCAGTTAAGGGGGAAATGCTGTTCAAACAAATTGCAAGAGATGACCTGTCTCCAACGGTAATGAGAGAACGAAATTTTACTTACAAAAATAGAAGCCCATCTTACATGACATATTCGTGAAGGTACATTTAGCTTGCTGCGGACAGACGAACTTCAGAAAGGTTAACTCGCTACAGCTCCAAGCCCAGGTAAGAGAGAGGAGGTGAAACAGAAGGAAAGCCATGGGCCAAAGAGGCTCAACATCAATGTTGCCTCCAAGCTGAGTGAGTGTGAGCTAGCTCACAGTTCTTTAGCCTCCGGCTCACACATTTTTCTCTTAGCTCAGGAAGGAGGGCGCCAGAGCAAACTAATTTATGCAGTAGCCAGATCGCTCGCTCACAACTTTAATGCCAGCAGCTCACAAAGTAGAATTTTTGCTCACAAGACTCCACGGCTTAGAGGGAGCATTGCTCAACAAGTGTGCCCCCCAGTGAGAGAACTTCCTTAACCCTTTCCCTCCCAGATCTTCTTCCATGCTGAGTTACAATAGCCAACTATAATACCGTACAGTACACTGTCCAAAGCGGCCATTTTCTCCAGGGGAACTGGTCTCTGACACCTGGAGATCAGTTGTAATAGCGGGAGACTGCCAGACCCCACCTGGAGATTGGCAACCCTAATGACAGTCAGGGCTCTTTTTGTAGCAGGAACTCCTTTGCATATGAGGCGACACACCCCGAATGTAGCCAATCTTCCAAGAGCTTACAGTAGCCCCTGTAAGAAGAGCTCTGTACGCTCTTGGGGGATTGGCTACATTAGGGGTGTGTGGCCTAATATGCCAAGGATTTCCTGCCACAAAGAGCCCTGATGACAGTTATTGGCCCTCCTCCCTGGTTCTGGTGGTCTTCGCTTGTGTGACTTTATTGAATTATTTTCTAATATTAAATGTTTTCCATTCTTCAAATGTTGTAAGGCTTTTATGAGCCCTGCCTTGGAGACTGTGATTGGGTAGAAAAAGGCAGCATTAAAACCTTTTTGAATGCATAAATAAAAGATGCACCTCTCCAAAATAGCTTCCGGATCCTTATTTGACATTTAAAAAAATAAAAAACTGGTTTCGTTTCTATTATCAGCACTCAGAGCATTTCACATTCAATATAGAAATAAGCTCAATATCCCAGCCATCTCTAAAATATTGACATTAGCACCTTTAGTTGAGCATAACAGCAAAATTGGAAGTCATGTTTTTCAGTGTGGGGTCTGGGGTGACATATTCAAAATCTGTAACCACTCTCAGCAACCTAGCCTAGATAAAAGAATCTATTGAGTATATTTCATCCCACAGTCCCCCCAGGTCTGATTCTCCCGTTCCTATTTCACCCTCATTATGACTCTGGGAGACAGGGTAGGCTGAAAGCATGTGAGCGGATCGAGGTCATCCAGCAAGCGTCATGGCGGTGTGGGGATTCGAACCTGGGTATCCCTGAACCTAGTTTAATGCTCTGAGCACAACACTGCACTGGCTCTGAGTATTATATTTCCAAATTCACTGCCATTGCTACTGTTCTTGAGGTTTTTTATTATTGTCAGAGCTATCTAATCTATCTATCTAATCTGTTCAGAGCTATCTATCTAATCTATCTATCTAATCTATTCTATCTATCTAATCTGTCCATCTAATCTTTCTATCTATCTATCATCTGCCTGTCTGTCTTCTTCTTCATCATCATCATTATCTATCTATCTAGTCTGTCTGTCTGTCTGTTCGTCTATCCATCCATCCATCATCTATCTATCTATCCATCCATCATCTATCTATCTATCCATCCATCATCTATCTATCCATCCATCCATCCATCCATCATCTATCTATCTATCTATCTATCTATCTATCTATCTATCTATCTATCTATCTATCTATCTATCTATCATCTATCCATCCATCCAT
>NW_015170963.1:65850-84287 GCF_001447785.1 Gekko japonicus
CAGGAACGCACAGGAACGGAGTTCCGGCTGGCTCCCAAGTTGGCCACGCCCAGCAGGAACTCATTAGGATTGGCTACATTAGGGGTGTGTGGCCTAACATGCAAAGGAGTTCCTGCTACAAAAAAAAGCCCTGGGTTTTGACAACAAACAAGGTAAACAGAATAAGAAGCAAAAGTTGGGTGTGGCTGGATAACCACACTTCTGGTAACATGGGGGGGTGGCCTAATATGCCAATAAGCTGTGCTGTCAGGGGGTGCGGCCTAATAGGCTAATGAGTTTCTGTTGTTGGGTGTGGCCTATTATGCTAATGAGTTCCTGCTGGGCTTTATCTATAAAAAAGCCCTGCTGACAAGACTCCACAGCGTAGAGGGAGCGTTGGACCGGAGTCGCTATATGGTGCCTATTGGCACCATGGCACCCACTGATGCCTTCTCTAGTTCCTGTCAAGTGTATTTTGAAAGTGGGTGGGACCTGATGGGACTTTTTCTCTGGCAAGGCTTCTGATTGGCTTGCAGATATTTTAAAAACTGTTGCTTCGGCGGCAGCTGCCACCACAGCCCAAACATCTTCACTGAAGTTAAGCTGCAGCAGCCATTTTGTGGCTGTTTCCGCCTCTGGTGGCAGCCATTTTGAGGCTCTGGCCACAGCACTTGGTGCTTGGGGGGCAACAGTGGGAGGGCTTCTAGTGTCCTGGCCCCACTGCTGGACCTCCTGATGGCACCTGGTATTTGGGGCCACTGTGTGACAGAGTGTTGAACTGGATGGGCGATTGGCTTGATCCAGGATTGGCTTCTCTTATGTTCTTATGTTCACTTTGTCAGAATTCCAAAAGTGCCTGGTTGGGGACCCCTGGTAGAAGACCATGGTGTAAGATCCAGTTCAAACTGCTCCAGAGAATCCCTCCTGCAAGATCACCTTTAAAATGAATAGAAGCAGCAGGGGCGCATAAAGCTAAACTCCATTGCAATTAATAAGCACATGCTTACATTGAAGTGTGTACACTGATATCCGGATCTAGAGGAACATGCTATAAAGTGGGTGTTTATGAAAAAAAAAGAGAGATAACTGCTCCCAGTCATTAATAACAGAGGAAAATCAAGCACACGCTTGGTATCCATGTTTTCAAATGTGGAAACTTGGAATACATTCAGTTTACAGCTCGTGAAATTTTAATAGCATGCAGAGAGGCCATAATATTAGAACGCACGTTTGAGGCCAAAGGGAATGCAGAACCTCAGAAGGAAACACGTTCATAAACTACACAATCTAATGTTGCCCAGTGAAAGAATGCAATAAATTTTACGGGCTTATTGATCCTTATGCTATTGGCATCGCCCCAGCAATTGAGTTAGCCATCGAATCGGCCTGAGAAAGGCAGATATTAACGTTTTAAGGAACCTTTATAAATCCTCGTCTCGCCCAACCGAGAAGGCCATAACAACCTCTCCTTATCATAAACGAAACAAATAAAGTTGTTTTTAATTACAGTGAGGGTATGTAATGAAATCGTTTGCCCGAAGGCAGACATGTTAGATTTACAGCGGTATTACCTACGAGCTCATCTATGCTAAAGGGGAGCCAGGAAGACTGGTTCTTAGCCCAAGTGGAGACGAGGCTTGCCAAAGTGAGGTGAGGACATCAACGCAGCCATAGAGTGCAACTTCCTTCCAAGAAAAAATGAGTGAAGGCAATGGGCCGCGATTCCAAACTTTGTTTCTTCCTGGAGCTCAGGGGGGGGGGGGGTGTTTCATCAATGCATGTGTGCCTTGGTAATGCACGGCAGACAAAAAAATAATAATCTATAATTGGTAATGTACAGCAGACTTAAATGAAGGGACTCCAAGTTGCAGCAAAGAGCACATGTGTATTATTTTAAAATGAAAATAAATAAATAAACAAGAACCATGCATTCCTGTAGCATCCTACAGCAGAGAAAAGGCTAGGCACTTCAGAACTGCAAAATCTGGGGAGAACTTCAGAGAAGGGTGATTTTGGAAGTATTCCTGTTTTTATGTTTTAAATGTTTGTTTATGTTTTAAATGATTGTTATTTTAAGTCATCTATAAGTTTATGATAGATTTTATTGTATTTTACTGTATTTAATTGTATCCTTGAATTGTTGTAAGCTGCCCTGAGCCCGCCTTGGTGGGGAGGGCAGGATATTAGTCAAATTGATGATGATGATGATGATGATGATGATGATGATGATGATGAAGAAGAAGAAGAAGAAGAAGAAGAAGAAGAAGAAGAAGAAGAAGAAGAAGAAGAAGAAGAAGTATTTCTACATATCACCTGTTCTACTAATACTGTCGCAGGGACCCAACAATGATATCTGCAGTGACAGTGGTGCTTTTTCTAACTTCCAAAATGATAGCGATTTGTGTTGGGACCTTGCCGTTGTACCCATAGGTAGGCTGGTTTGCACTTTACACTGTCCACATTCAAAGGCTAGAACCATGTAAACAGCATGGAAGTTATTTCGTTAGTTAACATGGCAGAATTTCCCCTGCTCTCTATGGTAAAGAACATACAGATATGGAGAAAGTCCTAGAACGTCAATAGATTTTTCTGGCCCTTTTTCTCCCACAGCAAAATTCCTTAATGGTGGGAGATTGGGGCCAAGGGCAGTGGTTTAACCACTGTGGGTGGGCAAATGGCAAGCCCAATGCCAGGACATTGTCCTGAGCGACGTGGAGGGAAATTGTGTGTTACACGCCGTCAAGCGGCTTTTGACTTATGGCGACCCCGTGAATGAACGACATCCCAGACATCCTACTGTTAACAGCCTTGCTCAGTTCCTGCAAACTGAGGGCCCTTGTGGCTTCCTTGATTGAGTCCATCCATCTCACTTTGAGTCTTCCTCTTTTCCTGCTGCCTTCCAACTTTTCCTAGCATTATTGTCTTTTCCTTTGACTCTTGTCTTCTCATAATATGACCACAGTACAATAGCCTCAGTTGAGTCACTTTAGCTTCTATGGAGAGTTCAGTCAGGCTTGACTTGATATAGTAAAGTAAAGGTAAAGGTTCCCTTGCTCGAAAGCCAGTCGAGTCCGACTCTAGGGTTGCGGTGCTCATCTCCGTTTCAAAGCCGAAGAGCCAGCGCTGTCCGAAGACATTTCCGTGGTCATGTGGACGACATGACTAAATAACAAGATGCACGGAACGCTGTTTCCTTCCCACTGAAGTGGTACCTATTTATCTACTTGCAATTTCTTGCTTTCGAACTGCTAGGTTGGCAGTCCCCGGTATACATAAAACTCTCCTCCAAAACCCCATTTCAAATTAATCCACTTTCTTCCAGTCAGCTTTCTTCATCGGAGGAAAATCACTGAGGTACAATGTTTAGGCAGAACCCACAGAACACCGCACTAGTACCCAAGGGGGTTCATTGGTGGGTCGGACGTTGTCTAGGTCTATTTATAAATGAAACATTTGGTTCTGTTGTTTTTTTTAAAACCTGTCTCCGAACAGCAGATTTCAAGCAGGCTACTGTAATACATTCATGTTTACTCCGTGGAATTTTGATACATTTTCAGCCCTAACTGAGAAAGCCGTAGTGTGAAGAGGTTAAGAAGAGGGGTTATTTATGATGTTTGGTCACTGACGTCTACTCCACCGCTTGTAAATGTATCTCCTGTTAGGGAATTTAAAAGAGTGCGCCCACCAGACAACACCACATACATTTTCATAAGTCGAGTTCAACCCAGATTTTTTTTTTTAAGTCCAATTCGATTTCTTGGTTGTTTTACTTTCAAATCATTAGTCCCCGGACACTTTTGCTAAGGTGGTGAAAACCTGGACTCTTTCGTTATGGTCAAAAAAGTCTACAATTGGGAGTGGGGGTAGAACAACCCAGCAAAAATCGCCAGAGACACGAATGCAATGGATGACTGAACAATGAGAGTTTTGTCCGTCGTCATCTGTAACGACATAAATTATTGTTATATTTGAGACAGGATTGTATTTTTGCGTGCTGATAAGATTGAAGACTATTTATGAATGTATGGATGCACACTTGCAGTATTTGTGTTATTATTGAATTTGATACTGCAACCCCTTTATTATTACTTGAACAATGAGAAGGGGAAGGGCATTGTTCAAAATATTTGCAACGCTGTTTATTTACTCTCTTATAAATCTCTGTTTCTTCTCATTAGTATTGTGCTGGGAACAAATCATACAAAGAAACGGTGGATTCGCTTGTCCAGTGGTAGCCTCTCATTCTTCTTTTCTTTTCAAGATGAGCATTTGAAGAATGCACCCATCTCAGCAACCTCCTTATCCCATGTCCACGTCTGAAATTAGGAGCCAGGATTTCCAGAGGCCAAGGTTGCTCCCGAGCAGTGACAAGGCATTCAGAAATCAAACCTGTCTTGCACAAAGCACAAATTGTGTTGGGATTCTTTGGTGAAATTGGGGCCGAGTTCTGACTGGCAGTTTGGCCCGATATAGGCATGTTTCAGAAACATTTCACAAACGGATTTAAGCGGCCGTTCACACAGGAACATCTGTCCGGCGTTCCCCAGCCGTACTCAACCTGTCTCGTAACGCTTCCTCCCCGAGTTTAAAAGATACCAGGTAAAAGTGGTATCAGACCCTGGAAAGCGCGATTATCCTGTGTCCATCCTGCACCAACAAAGTGCGAACGCCAAAACCTGAGTTTTTCTTGTGCCATTATGCGCCATTTTATGTTAGTTTTGTCTTTATGACTCCGGTAACACAGGCCGGAAAATGCGGGGGGGGGAACGTGGCTGTTTGCCCCGGGGCAAAATAACGCGTGGTTGCACAAGCAGACATCCCGTGGAGGTCCCATGGTTAGGGGGGAGGTGCCAATCACAGGACAATTTTGCGGCACTGCAAAGAAGCGGGGCCGCAGGGCAAACGGGGTTGTGGGTTTTTTAAAACTAAAGTGTGAGCATGCTCCATTGGGTGCTTGTGCGCATCTGTGGAGACTTGGGGGGGGGGCTTTTTGCGAGGGGACATGGGCGGGCACCGGAACTACCACCGAAAGCGTGATCAGACGCCCGCCCATGCCCCGCAGTTTCCAGAAACTAGTACCTCAGAGGTACTAGTTTTTTACAGCGCATCTTCAAAGCCTCGGGTGAGCCACGGGAGCTCTACGCTTCCCAGATGTGGCGGTGAGATCACGCCCGAAAAATCCGCCTATCTTCCATCTCTCTAGCGTGCATAATGCTCTGTATGACCGCAGCCTAAGTATGTTTTGTCTTTAAAAATAAAAAAGTTTTTTTAAAAAAGAAAAATAACAGGGGGGAAAGCTTCTCTTTTGGTGTACTGTTTAAGTTTGCCAGTTTGGTATAATGGTTAAGTGTGTGGACTCTAATCTGGGAGAACCGGGCTTGATTCCCCACTCTTCCACATGCAGCTGCTGGCGTGACCTTGGGTCAGTTGCAAGTTCTTTCAGAGCTGTTCTCTCAAGGACAGTTCTGGAAAGAGCTCTCTCAGCCCCACCTACCTTGCAGGGTGTCAGTTGTGGGGAGGGGAAGGGAAAGGAGTTTGTAAGCCACTCCAAGTGAAGGGTGGGCCTAAATCCAATCTCTCCTCCTCCTGCTGCTCCTGCTCCTCCTCCTCCTCCTCTTCTTCTTTTCCTCCACACTTAGTATTTTCCTTCCACGGTCACTTTTATAAAATATCTCCCCCTCCCCCTAAAAGGTTACTCTTGAATTTGATCTGCAATGACGCAGAGGATCTCCTGTTAAAAGAACGCCTTTTATCCATACTCAAATACATATTGTTGTGGGCTCAGAAACATCAAAGAGAAGATGTCTTCCCAGGTTATATCCCTCAGAAAAAAGAATTGCAGCCCTGGCTTTATTAACATTGGTAATGTTGATTCTTATAATAAAAAATGCACAAAAGCCACATCCCCCCCCACCCCCCGATGAATATGTAATAACCGAACAGCTCAGAATGAGAGGCCATTAATGTTCTCTCAGAAGCTTGCTGGGCTAACACAATAGAGGGGTCTGAACTGATATCATGTCACGTGCGAGGGAAAAACGGTGGTCCTCTCTTGCATCCCTCCCCTTAACAGACATTTATCTTGACTTCCCCAAACTGCCACGTAGCTCAAGCGCCACAGAAAACATCTGCTATGTCACAGTCAATATCAATGAAAACGGTAGGTGTGCTCTCTCGCAGCTCCAAGAGCATTTCACACGGTTTTGGAGGGTGTGAGCTGATGACGCCATCTGCAAGCATCACCTGAGGTGGTCGTTTGAATTATCGGCTGAGGGAGCAGGAGATACAATTGGCCACCTGCGTGCCAGTTGGGGCCTCAGAGTCTGTGTGTATTAAATATTCATTGATTTCTAGGACAGAAGCGGGGGGGTGACCTTTTTTTTTTTTTAAAGAGCTGGCAGGTCACAATGGACTAATGGGGGCCCCTCATGGAGGTTTGCAAAGCAAGATGTTGATTTGCCATTGCCTGCCTCTGCATAGGAACCCTAGACTTCCTTGGTAGTCTCCCATCCAAGTACTGATCAGGGCCGATACTGCTTAGCTTCTGAGTTCTGGTGAGCTCTGGCTGGTCTGGGGTATTCAGTCTGCTGAAAAGTCCCTATCCCCCCCCCGCCGCCACCGTATTTTGGTCGTGTTCATCAATGACTCTGTTTTCAATAATGTTCATGGGATAATTGTGGAACTCTCAGCTCAGAGGTCGATTCGGGGGGGATTGCGGGGGATCGCAGTTCCCCCAGGTGAGGGGCGGGGGCGGGGCACATGACGAAGCCCAGCCCCTTGCTTCCGGCTGCCCTGCCTCCCGCCCTCATTCCGCCGCCCTCATTCAGCCAGGAGGAGGCAGGAGAAGAGGGAGGGTAAGTTGCTTCCTCCCCGCCTCTCCCCACTCCGCCCTGGGCGGGGCTTCCTCGCCCTCCCGCCGGCCTTGCAGGTCCACCGCCGGGCCCCTGATGTCAGGGTGTGTGGCATATGCTAATGAGTTATGCTAATGAGTTCCCCTAGCTCTTTTTCTATGAAACTACCCCTGTCTCAGCCTATACATTTACATTGCCCTCACTCGCTCTGGGGCCTCTCAGTTGCCTTTGTTTGCCCTCGTGGTGATATTGTCTCCGATCCAAATTGGGTTGGCTATGTACAATAATTCATGATGTCGTTCCATTCCCTTCACCATCTCCAGATGACAGGGGTCACCTCTGACTGGTCAAGGAAGCACCGCCATCCCTCTGAATTGACTTCACTTTCCCTTGGTGACATCACTAGAGACCCAGTTTGGTGTAGTGGTTAAGAGCGGAGGACTCTAATCTGGGAGAACTGGGATTGACTTGGGTCAGTCACAGTCCTCTCAGAGCTGTTCTCTGAAGAGCAGTTCTCTCAGAGCTCTCTCAGCCCCCATCTCAGGGTGTCTGTTGTGGGGAGAGGAAGAAAAGGAAATTGTAAGTTGCTCTGAGACTCCAAGTGAAGGGTGGGGTATAAATCCAATCTCCTCTTCCTCTGCATAGCCAAATAGGATTGAGTTATCATTATGCTTGAAAAAAAGTAAGCAGTAGTAATGATAAGGGGGGGGGGAAGAAATAGTGCTACGGGAGCAGAAGAATAGACATTATTGTCAATTAATAAGATCAAAAAAGGTGAATATTTGTATAATATTGGTATAATCAAAAATGTTTCCGAAAAATATTTCTCTCCTCCTTCCCCACCCCGTCATCTTTCAAATGAAAATTTTAGTTGCAGCACTATTTCTCTTTTTTGTCTCTCTCTCTCTCTCTTTTTTGCTGTGAAAATGTATGCAATGAATTCTCAGAAATCACCTTCTCAAACCTTTGAACATATCGGGATACCAGGGGAACAAAAGGTCTGGTAGAGAAGCAAGGGCCTCATTTGGCCGAATACACTTCATGTTATTCCCACCAGCTATTTTCTCTACTTATTATCATTTACTTGACTCAAACGCTCTCAGGGCCAACATACTTATTTGTGTCCTCTTAATGGCGGCTTTGGATCTGTTCCCGATTGCTGAGTTTGGCATTGTCAAGGGGTCGGTCGTCATCAGGTGTAAACATGATTCTGAATTGTCAGTGATCATGTGGCTTCTGGCGGGGCCAAGAATGGATTTTTTCCCTTTGGCGAAAGACTTGTCCGCAACAGTTGCTACCTCTACACACAGACAACATGGCAATCACTGCTTTCTTCCGGCAGTCTGTGATGCTGTTGAGGGGTCATCCTGGAAATGGAAAGCTTGATTGAGTTCAAGAATTTAAGGACGGATTTTAGGAGAAACCAAGGAGGGTCCAATGTAGATATCTGGAAGTGAGTTCCAGGCAGGGCTTTTTTTGTAGAAAAAGCCCAGCAGAAACTCATTCGCATAATAGGCCACACCCTGACACCACAGCTCATTAGCATATTAGGCCACACCACCACATTATCAGAAGTGTGGTCATCCAGCCACACCCATCTTTTGCTTCTTATTCTGTTTACCTTATTTGTTGTCAGAACCCAGGGCCTTTTTTTCTAACAGGGACTCCTTTGCATGTTAGGCCACACACCCCTAATGTAGCCAATCCTCATGAGATCCTGCTGTTGGGTGTGGCCTATTATGCTAATGAGTTCCTACTGGGTGTGGCCAATTCGGGAGCCAGCCGGAACGCCGTTCCTGTGCGTTCCTGCCCAAAAATAGCCCTGGTTCCAGGTAAGGTTTCCAGATTGCCCCCAACCACTGGCAGGGAATGGGGATATCCAGGTTGAGAAACCCCTGGAGATCTGGGGATGGGCACCTACAAAGTTTTTATATGTTTTTGAAATAAACACATGTACTTTTGTCTCTGCCTATTGATGTTATTACCTTTTGGCCCTTTACTAGTTTTCTACACTTCCTTTGGAGAATATGTTGTCGAAGGCCTTCACGGCTGGAGTTCGTTGGTTGCTGTAGATTTTCCGGCTTGTGTGGCCATGATCTTGGCATTGTAGAACCTGATGTTTCACCCACCTTCTGGAGTAGATTTAAGTTACCTGCCTACCATTTTTCTTCTCACCTTGACACAGAGAGTACTCCATCTTTCTGTGTGATACCTCTGAGGATGCCAGTCACAGCTACTGGCGAAATGTCAGGTTCTACAATGTCAAGGCCACGGCCACAGCTTGTGTGGCCATGGACTTGGCATTGTAGAACCTGACGTTTCACCCACCTTCTGGAGTAGATATAAATGACCTGCCTACCATTTTTCTTCTCACCTTGACACAGAGAGTACTCCATCTTTCTGTGTGATACCTCTGAGGATGCCAGTCACAGCTACTGGCAAAACGTCAGGTTCTACAATGTCAAGACCACGGCCACACAAGCCAGAAAATCTGCAGCAACGAATTCCTTTGGAGAGTTTTGCTCGGTTGGTTTAATTTTTCTTCCCCTGTCTTCATGGATCTCCGGGTCCCACCTGGAGGCTGGCATCCCTAGCTCCAGAATAAGTGGAAGCCCCTTCTCTCTCTTTTAAATGCTTTCCCACCATGTCTTGAAAGCAGAATATATTTCTTTCAACACACACACTCATTCATTTCCTTAATTTTTCACCTTGGCTCATTTGGTCTCTAAAGCCTCACACTTCTCACTTTAATTGTTGCAGTGAAGTGGCGGTTCAGGTATTCTGAAAATGAGGTGTTTTTACTCTGTGCGCTCTCTCCCCCCCTCTCTTCCCCTCATCATTGTATTCAGGCCAAACTCATCCATCCACATACTCTATACACATCCACCTTTCTTTTTTCCTAAGGTAGAAGGTACCAACCATGCATAATACATATGCGTCAGGTCTGATTGCTGAGGAAGAAGGCAATAATGCAGGACTAATTATTTTCTTGACCTGATGGGGGAAATATTTTATTTAACTCTGCACTGAAGCAGCTAAACTGGCTGGCACGGGAGAGAAAGAGAGGAGAGATGGCACATTCTCCGAGGAATAACGCCGGTTTGTGCCGCACCCTTGATTTTTGCGCACACCAGACGATGGAGCTAATTCTCAGCCACGATTTATTCATTGTGTTTTTACTTGAGCTCCCCATGCAAGGCTTCAATATATTTTTTTCCACGGCTTTTTTGTTTTCGACCCCTTAGCCTAATATTTGTTGTTGTGTGTGTGTGTGTATTTCCCCCAAACCATTTACTGTCTGGAGGGTTAGTAGATTGACAGGGCTCATAATGGGCAAATAAATGCGAAATAAGCTACTCAGCTCAAGTGGAATGAATTACTGTCGCCGGTAAAATAAGGCAAGAGGGAATGGCTGCCTTGGGAACAGAAAGAGACTCTCAAGCAGGTACCGCCATGGAGTGCCAAGGATAACACTTAACAATGATTTATCAAAGACCACTTGAAAGCACTTCTAAGGCGTCCAGTAGGCATGGGGGTGGAGGCTTTCATGGCAACAGGGTGATGCCAACATGGACCAATTAGGAGACGGCCAAACTCAGCTCCACTAGGCAACCAGAGAACAAGGAAAGTCAAAAGCACCCCAAAAGTCTAGGAAAGAGCAGTCCAGTTTAGTCGATGGGTAGCCCCTCCAAAGATTCAATTAAAGGAGGTCCAATAATTGATCTCTTCGATTCAACACAGGAAGAAAATCCATCATGACTTGGTAGAAATAGCAGTGAAGGTGATGTACTATTAGTGCTATTGAGACCCTTACATTGGTATATTTGGGCGTGGAATATGAGAGAAGATTGACAGGGCTCATAATGGGCAAATAAATGCGAAATAAGCTACTCAGCTCAAGTGGAATGAATTACTGTCGCCGGTAAAATAAGGCAAGAGGGAATGGCTGCCTTGGGAACAGAAAGAGACTCTCAAGCAGGTACCGCCATGGAGTGCCAAGGATAACACTTAACAATGATTTATCAAAGACCACTTGAAAGCACTTCTAAGGCGTCCAGTAGGCATGGGGGTGGAGGCTTTCATGGCAACAGGGTGATGCCAACATGGACCAATTAGGAGATGGCCAAACACAGCTCCACTAGGCAACCAGAGAACAAGGAAAGTCAAAAGCACCCCAAAAGTCTAGGAAAGAGCAGTCCAGTTTAGTCGATGGGTAGCCCCTCCAAAGATTCAATTAAAGGAGGTCCAATAATTGATCTCTTCGATTCAACACAGGAAGAAAATCTATCATGACTTGGTAGAAATAGCAGTGAGACCCTTTACATTGGTATTTTTGGGCTTAGAATATAAGAGAAGCCAGGTTGGATCAGGCCAATGGCACATCCAGTCCAATGCTCTGTATCACACAGTGGCTAAAACCCAAGGTACTTCAAACCACATAAAACCCAAATGCCATCAGGATGTCCACCAGTAGATCTTTGTCTGTAGCGTGTAGCTGTCTGTGGATATCTCTGAAGGCCTCATCGAAACTCAGACATCTTCTGGGAGCTTCGTAAGGCCTATTTATTCAAGTTAGCATTTGAAGGCAGAGGTTAAGGTAGTGTCAAGTGTCTCACTCTCACCGAACTGAACCTAGCAGTGACAACATTCCTACTGCCATACATCTTCAGGACAATATACTGGCCCCAGAGCAATTCAGTTTTGATACAGAAACCATGCAAAGTACTGGCGGTCCCATTATCCTCAGTGGGAACAACTGCAATCATTGGATTCTGATTGGAAAAGGCTGCAGTGCAAACATGGAACTCTGAAGATATGGACTGTGGCACATGATGCCTAATAAACCTCCAAAACATTTCCTGCAAGTGGAACCGTTCAGCCAGAAGGTTAAAATTAAATATCAGAGCCTGGATCTAGATTTTGAGATCTACCGATGTTCATCTAGGTATAGAATACAGACATTGTCTAAAGCTTCCGGTGAATTCATCTGAGCTTTCTGAAAGCGGAAGAGCTAGATTCAAGCCCAGTAGCACCCTAGAGACCTGCCAGAGTTTGGAGGTATCCGCTTCTGAGAGTCAAAGCTCCCTTCGTCATATATTTTGACACTTGAAAGCTCATATCCCAAGAACGTTGTTGGTCTTCAAGGTGCTACTGGGTTTGAATCCAGCTCTTCTATGGCTGACCAACATGGCTACACTACTGAAACGTCTTCAAGCAGAACAATCTTCTAAAACAGATGTCTTCCACCATGACCTGCATAGCCCAGGGAAGCCCCCTTTTGTCAGATCTCGGAAGCTAAGCAGAGCCAACCCTGGCGAGTATTTGGATGGGGGAACCTCCAAAGAATACCAGGGTCAGGAGGCAGAGACAGGCTATTAATCCACTTCTCTGAATGTCCTCCATGCCCCAGTAGGACTTGCCATAGTTTGCCGTGACACACTCATGCACACGCACACACAAAAATGCAAAAAAAAAAATTAGATGCCTTCCGAAATTATTCTCTGCAGGCTCATCAAAACTCAGAGATCTTTTGAAAGCTCAGTAAGAAAGACCTCTCATCTGAAGACTGAGGTTTAAGACAGCGTCAGGAGTCTTTCTCAAAATCTTTGTGACCTATTGTATCCATCTGTATGAGAATGATGACATACGGTGCAATGCTTAGCAGAATGACTGCAGTCTAATCCCATTGATTTCAATGGGCTATGCATAGATACAGGAACAACCAACAAATAACAACTGTGTACTGATCAACCCACCCAAGAACAATAAAAGAGAGACTACAATACAATGCAAAACAGACTTCAGGTCCTTCTTCAGGAGCTATAAACCAATCCTGTAAGTCTCTTAGCAGATTCTTAATAAGTACAATCATTCAGGTTTTAAGTGGGCTAGGTCTCCTATATTTTAGAAAGCACCTGTAAGGGTTGTTCCTACGTAAGTTGGACCAAACAGCCTCTTGTACCTAGGAAAAGTGTTGAAAAGGATTGGACATCTGACTTCTGTAAAGTGTACCTGACTTTATTGTGGACACCTATTCCAGATTGGGTTACAGGAGACTGTTATTCTGGATTATATTCATGTATTGTCCTATGATGGATTACATGTTTTGCATTGTATTGTAGTCTCTCTTTTATTGCTCTTGGGTGGGTTGATCAGTACACAGTTGTTATTTGTTGGTTGTTCTTGGTCTTTGTTGACTGTGGACTGTATTTTTGTTGTTTTTGACTATGCATAGATACCGGCATAAGCCTTACAAGAGCCTTGCCACGGCGCAACAAGGAGTAAATACACACATTCACACAACATTTTTTGAGCCTTGCCAGGGCTCTTTCTGTAGCAGGAACTCCTTTGCATATTAGGCGACGCACCCCTAATGTAGCCAATCCCCCAAGGGCTTACAGAGCTCTTCTGACATGGGCTACTGTAAACTCTTGGAGGATTGGCTACATGAGGGGTGCGTCGCCTAATATGAAAAGGAGTTCCTGCTACAAAAGGAGCCCTTAGTTCTTTTTAAATTGTTTTAATAATGTGTGTGTTTTGGGGTGTGTGTGATTTTAATGGTTTTAAAATGTGGTCTAAATATAGATGTAGAGGGAAAGAAAGAAAGCCCTAATGGAACATGCCAGCATTTGAATAGGTGTTTTCAGCGAAAGTCTACTGCTCGGGTCCAGTTTGATGAACACATTTGCATAAAACAGCGCCTCCTGCAGGCTTCTCTGATTTCTTCGTCCAACCTGGAGTATTTCCCAACCCTATTGGTAGACACCTGGTTTGATCGTCGCATCTCGAAATAATGAACTTTTAAGTGAGACATCAAAGCAAAGGCTCTCGAGTGAGTGATGCTATCGAGATGAGTTCCAGCCTCTAATATCAGCGCATTAGTGGCATTAGCTAACTTTTTCAAGATAATCCCGCAGTTGTTGCTTACACCAAATAGGAATATATATATATATAAAAACAGAGACCACCACAACTCAGGCCACAACTCCAGCTTACTCAGCTGCTGTCTAAAGCTTGGGACGTCATCGCCGAGATTATTTTAATGGGCTCTGAAGCCATGCGATACTGTTTATAATCAACCCTCCAAGCCGGCTGTTTGCCTACTCCTCCCCAATGCAGCTTCCCTTGAAGAGAGTTTCTACACAATCATTACAAATTGATTGCAAAAGAGCTAACAATCATGATTAAATCATTAAATTCTTGTCTACGCTTCAGAGAGCGGAGAGAAAATTAACTTCCCACCAACCTAATTTTTTTTTCCTGAACATGAAATAATGATTTTCTGCCCGTCTAATTACAAAGCCAACATCTGATCAAGCCAGCATCCAGAGGGGATTATCACGTGCGCGAGTATTAGACCTCATTACTAGCTTGAGTGCAAAATTATTACATCTTGTAATTGGATGGTGAGATTTATATACAGATCGGGCCGGTTTCTGTAAGATTGCAATTACAAGCTTCGTTGGTTAGCTACTTATCACTCAGCACAGAAGAGAGGAAAATAAGCAACAGAAAAAAGCATTTCATTAACCCGTAACCCTATCAAGGGAGAACCACTGTAACATCCATGTCTGCATTAGGCAGAACAGCTAAATTCACAGATGAAACAATTTATTATACGCCCTGCAAATGGGATTTCATTTTGTTTAACCCCTAATGAACTATTTGGGTAAACTGTATAAGCAAACCATCCATTTTATAGACAACTAGGTTCAATACAGTAATTATAAAGGGTAACTGACTGAAATAAATACTCATCTGCTTAGGGGGCAAGGTTATTAGGTATACAATTGCATGTAGATCGGAGCAGCCATAATAGGCAGAGGTTTGCCTTGGCTCTGGATGGAAAGAAAGAAAGAAAGAAAGAGAAAGAGAGAGAGAGAGAGACTGGGAAACCTGGGGTGGGGGAACCATGTACCAAAAAATGTCACCTATAAAGTCATTTGTGGTCTGTAGATTGTGCTCCGCTAAAGGGCTGTTTAATTTCTTCTTGAAATTTAAGCAGTTCGGGAACCTGGACAAAAGGAACCTCTGCTGCAAAATGTTAATGCATTTGTTTGTTTAAAAGATTCTGGTTGAATATTTTTTTAAATTTTTTTTAAATTCTCTTTGTAAAAGTTATTTAAGGGAAAGGGATTTTTTTCCCCACCTCAATGTTGTGCTGTGAGGGTTTTGTTTTGGTGCCTCGTTTGCTAAAGACACCCATTCTGGCTCCGGGAGAAATGATTGTCCGTGGAACTGGTGATAGATGTGCTATCTACTTTTAAAAGGGTTAAAAGAGAGGCGGGGGGGAAAGAAACACATGGAGATGGACAACCACAGAGTCTCCATGGTTGTTTTAAACTGGTAGCTCCGGGGGGAAATTATTTATATATTTATATGATTTGATTTCTAATTCAGGCAGGCAACCAAAAATGGGAATGGTAATTTCACAAAGGGGTGTGTGTGTGTGTGTGTGTGTGTGTCCATATAAACCAGGCCCTTTCATGAAATCAGAAGAAACAACAAAAAAATTCTTATTCTAGATGCGTAAAAAAACAATTCCCAAAATCCCCATAACTGAAAGAGACTCTGAGCATGCTCAGAAGCCTTTACTGTGGAGAGGACATAAAGACAAACTTTGATTAGCTCTTTTGCCTGTTATTTTCTCTTCTCCTTCCCTCACAACTCGGTAAATCTGAATAATGAGATGACGGATATGGATACAGTAGTTTCCCCTGTATGGGTCCTTCTAAGCTCTGGAGAATTCTTGTGGAGAAAATAATTGTAGTGTTTTCCCAAGAATTCTCAAAATGGCTCTGAAAGCCCATTCCAAATGGAGATAGATGGATCGTTTTGCCCACTTCTAATTTCAGTGCTATAGTCTCTAAAATCAAAACGTCACAGACATTTTAACTTGGACCCTGTTGTTCTATACAAGAATAATTGCATATGAAGTATTTTTTTCACAGAAAAAAAAAACCTGTTGAGTGCAGTGAGCCTGCCCTACTGTGGATAGCTCAGGCTAACCTAATTACCTCAGATTTTGGAAGTTAGCAGGGTCAGCCCTGGTTAGTACTTGGATGGGAGACCACCAAGGAAGTCCAGGGTTGCTATATAGATGCAGGCAATAGCAAATGACCTCCAGTCGTCTCTTGCCTTGAAAACCCCATGAGTCAGCTGTGACTGGATGGAACTGTCTTTTTAAAGAAAAATAACTTATCTCTCCTTATATATAATTCCATTTTCGAGTGACAAAGTTCTATGTGTGCCAAAATCAGTTGGCTGCCTGAACTGCCACTCAGAAGGTGCTGCCTGTGTTGGCTGCCTGGGTTGCAGAGTCCTGCCCATAGAAGCGTCGGCCACCATCTCCAGCTCAGTGTTCTTGGAGCCAATGGAAGGGACGGAGAGGACTCTCTGCGGGGCTAGGGAATTCCCTCTGGCTCATGTGCAGCATTGGGGGTGGGGGTGGGGATGGGGTTCTGACTTCGGTCCTCTCCCACAGACCCCTCCATCCTTTGCACACCTCATACATGGAGCGAGGACCCAACGCACAGTGGCCAGTTCCCCCCTCATGCCACCACCGCCCCAGCCACTCACCTCTCCTCCCCAGCTCCGGCCACTAGAACTGGTTCTGCCTCACATGCCGGCTCCATTGCCTGCCTCATGCTGTTTAAAATGGCTGTGATGCAGAGCAGGGCGGAGGGGAGGAGGATGGAAAAGCCACGCAGCCAGAGTCGGGGCAGGGGGAACACCGAGGTGGCGGAGCGGGCTGCCCATGGCAGCGGTGGGCCGGGGGGGGGGGCAACTGCTGCAGACCAGAACACTCTCCCAGGCCCTCTTTCTGGAGCTTGTTTCATTTTTTTCTGCAATGGACCTTATTACTAGTATAATATAACAACGATTTACAGTAGCACATGCTATTAGGAAACCACTACAATAAAAACATAATTAAAAAAGAACAATAAAACCAAACAGCTATTCAATATATAGCTATAACCTTCAAATTATCGGGAAGTGCCTTTTTAAGCCTACTATGTCTTTCCATGTATTCCAGAAAGGGAAACCAACATTCAAAAAAAAAATCTGAATGAAACTCTGGATTCCCTGCCAAGTATATAATATCTGATATTTTGTCCATGACCAGGTATTCCCATCACTTATTAAACCACAATCGATGAGGGCTGTTTACTATTTTTCAAATGCCTAGCCACTAAAGTCTTGGTTGCCACCAACATCTAAGAAATGAGATCTTCCCTGACAGCAAGAACATCTATTTCCTGCCATAAATTAAGCAAGACAAATTCTGGCCATATAGGGATATTGTGCCCCATAATGTCATCAGTTTAAGAACAGTGGTCTAATATTGCACCATAACAGGGCACGTCCACCAGCAGTGAATGTAAGAACCAGGCTGCCACATCCCCTTCAACAATTGGGGCTATATGAGGGTGAAATGTGGTGCAATGGAGTGAAATGCCATCTATGAACAACTTTTTCAACTTTTCAGCCCAGCTCAGCCCTTCAATGACTTTCTGTTTCAAATTCTACCTTCTTCCTTAGGTCCAATTGCAAACAATGGCATACAATGTTTTGGCAGCTTTCTCCAAATACTACCTGGAAATCTAGAGGGGTTCCAAATGGCTTTGTTCTGTTGAATGAGTCATGCTTCTGGAGTTATCCTTCATACCATTCTGCTTCTCTTCCCCTCCCCCCCAGCTCCTCCTGCTTCTTTCTAGCTTCTAATATTTCCACATTTTCTTTGTTCAGATTCATGTTAATAAACAAGAGCAACTCTTTGCTTCTAGTTAACTAAGATTTTGTGCAGGACTGGCCCCAGCTTATTTTGCACCCTAGGCAAGGATGCCTTCTGGCGTCCCCCCCCCCCCCGTCGCCCCCACATTCTTTTTCAAAAATAAATGCATTTTAGGAAGAATGAAAAACACAAATAATCAAGAAACTCCCAGAGTACAGGGCCAGGTGAAGTTTGGTGCCCCCTAAGGGCCGTCCCACTCTAAGCGATTGCCTAGTTCGCCTAGTGAGTGAGCCGGCCCTGATTCTGTGAGGACTGGACTTTTGGAATCACAGATGGGTTTATGGCTTCCTAGATTGTCAAGACTGAATCCCAAACTTGAGGAAGAGGACCTGAAATGAACAGAGACCAGAGAATCTACACTCACAGCCAAATTACAGTGCCATCCTTTCTGGGAGTAAGTCCCATTGCATACATCTAAGTAGGATAACACTCCTTGACCTGGATGTCTCAGGCTAGCCCAAACTCCTCAGGTTTCAGAAGAAATCCAAACCCAATAAACTGGAATTTTTAAATATCTTTGTATTTTTCTTTTCTGCCTTCCTTTCCCCTTCCCCCTTTTCTGTATATTGTTGTTGTTCAGTCGCATAGTCAAGTCCAACTCTTGAGAGCCAGTTTGGTGTAGTGGTTAAGTGTGCGGACTCTAATCTGGGAGAACCGGGTTTGATTCCCCACTCCTCCACTTGCACCTGCTGATGTGACCTTGGGTCAGTCACAAGCTCTGGCACAGCTGTCCTTAAAAAAGAGCAGTTTGTGTCAGAGTTCTCTCAGCCCCACCCACCTCACAGGGTGTCTGTTGTGGGGAGGGGAAGGGA
>NW_015170963.1:84578-99779 GCF_001447785.1 Gekko japonicus
TCCAACTCCCACAGCGATACATTACTACTGGGAATACCATTGCTTTGACCATACGGACTTTTGTTGACAGGGTGATGTCTCTACATTTTATTATGCTGTCTTGGTTTGCCATCGCTTTCCTCCCAAGAAGCAGGCATCTTTTAATTTCATAACTTCAGTGTGTGTGTGTGTGTGTGTGTGTGTGTATGAAGAAGTGAGCAGTGACTCACGAAAGCTCACTCCCTGCCACATCTTTTGTTAGTCTTTAAGGTGCTCCTGGACTCTTGCTCTTTAGTACTTCTCATAAGTATGTGTTGACTCTGTAGAGGGTCACTAAGCAGAGTTAGGCCCTTCTAAGTCTGGTCAGGTGGCTTATGCAGGTATAATTCTGCTTAGCACCGCACTGCTGGCAGCATCAGGCCAGCCTCTATTTCTGACCTTCAGCCTCAAACCTGAAATATTTATTTGTTCGGGTTGCCAGGTCCCCCCTGGCCACGGGCAGGGGACGGGGGGTAGGGTTATCCGATTCAGGTTTGGAAGCTCCTGAAGATTTGAGGATAAATCCTGGGGAGGACAAGGACCACAGTGGGGCACAATGCCAAAGAGTCCACCCTCCAAAGCATCCATTTTCTCCAGGGGAACTGATATCCGTAGCCTGGAGGTGAGCTGTCATTCCGGGAGATCCCTAGGCCCTACCTGGAGGATGGCATCCCTATAAAATGTATATGCCAAATAAGGCGTCACCCCACTGGTTTTTAACTAGATAGCTTGCAAAACAACATGGGAGATTTCAGACACTGGAATCCATCACTTGGGAGTAGAATCATCAAATGATGATTGTATGTGTGCGAACGCTTTCTAGAAGGGGCATGCAGGAGCAATTCCACCCCCCCTCCGCCCCCATGCTTAGAAACATTTGACATTTTGGAGACTTGAGTAGGCATTGCTTTGGAAATCGCACTTTCCAGTCTTGCTGTAAGGCCCGTTCAACGAGTTGAGGCAGTATTCTCACAATACAAGAACCCGTGAGCACTCAGTGAAATTGATGACTGAGCAGTTGGGTTAGAACGGATAAAAGGAAGTACTTCTTCACTCAAAGAGTGATTCACCTATGGAATTCACTGCCATAAAAGGTGGTGGCAGCTACAAGCATGGATGGCTTCAAGAGGGAATTAGATAAACACATGGAGCAGAGGTCCATCAGTGGCTATTAGCCACAAGGTATAGATAGGAACTCTCAGGCTGGGGCAAGTGATGCTCTGTATTCTTGGTGCTTGGGGGGGGGCAAGATTGGGAGGGCTTCTGAAGTTCTGGCCCTGCTGGCGGACCTCCTGATGGCACCTGGTATTTTTGGCCACTGATTGACAGTGTTGGACTGGATGGGCCATTGGCCTGATCCAACCTTGGCTTCTCTATGTTCTTATATTCTTGGGCCAACTATAGACTCTCAGCCTAGCCGACCTCTCTGTATTGTTCTCGTGCAAGTAAAATGGAGGCGGGGTGATTAAAACTGCAAATTTGGTGAGGGGGGAAATGGAGTATAAACAACTAAATAAATAAATAACCCAAATAAACTGTCCCGGATTCTGGAGTTGAGCCCAGTAGCGCTTTAGAGACCCTCCAGATTTTCAGGGCCTGAGCGTTGGAGAGTCAAAGGTCCTTTTGTCAGATACAAGTGGGAATGGTGATCCCTGAGCCCTTATATCCCCGTCAGATGGTGGGAGGGGTGTCCCGAAAGATGGAGTCAGGACTCAGAGTCAGGACTCAGAGCTACAACGCTTTGACTCTTGAAAGCTCAAGGAAAGCACATCCCTCTACTTGCTTATCCTTCCAGAGGAAATGGACCCCATGTGGGATCCCGTGCATTATCCAGAAAGGAACAGGAGAGAGTCAACATTGTGACTAATTTGTGATGCAGGATTCCCCCAGCAGTTTCCGTAAACTTCACAGTCCATTTGCCCCGATTTATGTGTGAATAACATTTTCCCAAAACCCTTGAAAAGTCAGTGGTCATTGAGCTGTTGATGCCAGGCCTCATAGAATCATAGAGTAGGAAGGGACTTCCAGGGTCTAACCCCCTGCACAATGCAGGAAATTCACAAATACCTCCCCCTCCACACCTGCAGTGACCGCCATTCCATACCCAGAAGATGACCAAAAAAACCCCTCCAGGATCCCTGGCCAAAATGTATCTGACAGAAGAGAGCTAGTTTGGTGTAGTTTGGTGTAGTGGTTAAGTGTGCGGACTCTAATCTGGGAGAACCGGGTTTGATTCCCCCCCTCCTCCACTTGCACCTGCTGATGTGACCTTGGGTCAGTCACAAGCTCTGGCACAGCTGTACCTGAAAGAGCAGTTTCTGTCAGAGCTCTCTCAGCCCCACCCACCTCACAGGGTGTCTGTTGTGGGGAGGGGAAGGGAAAGGAGTTTGTAAGCCACTCTGAGACTCCAAGTGAAGGGCGGGGTATAAATCCAATCTCTTCTTCTTCTTCTTCAAACCGGCCTGGAGAAAAATGGCTTCCTGACCTGCAAGTGGTGGTCAATATTTCCCTGGGCGTGTGAGAAAGGGCCACGAGAACTAAGCTCTGAGGCAACCCTTCCTGCCCTCCCTCTCATGATTTGCCTAAGTTCACACAATCAGGATTGCTGTCAGATGGCCCATCTCTAGCCTCTGCTTGAAAACCTCCAAAGAAGGAGAGCCCGCCCACCTCATCCAGCCAGAGGCCTGCAGCTCCCATGACGCTTACAGCGCACGCCAGTGTGATGTTTGCAAAGGTAATGTGAGCTTTTCTTCATGGCTGCTGTCACATGGTCCTCAGAGATGACGCGGAGAAGGGGGGGAGGGTGTCCCACCCAGCACCGTGGCGATTAAACACCATTACAACTTTCCTCCTTCTGCATACTACAGTAGGCAATCAATATAGGCTTACATTTTATGAGACAAGGAGTTAACTTGTTCAATTATGGCACAGACAGCTCTATTCTTTTGTAACAAGTAATCTGGATAGTGAAATCGATACTGACAGCACCAATGCATACCAGCTAATTTCATATTACCCTCAGCCAATCAGGTGGCGAGGAGTAATAGAGTAGCTGTTACACTTCATTACGGGAGAGGTGGGATCAATATCTGTACAATAAGAGGATTGGCAAAGCATCTGCCGCGTAAGTAACCCCGCAGGGAGAGACGTCCCAACAGCAAACCGAGCAAGGCCTCATTTGCATAGGCGGGGGGTGGGGAAAGGGACAACAAAGCCCCCCCCCCCACGTCGAGGAAAGGTCTCCATTCCCTGACCTACAATTAAAGATGAAACCATCTATGGACGGGAAGCAGAATCAACGAAAACCCCCACACACACTCTGCTCCCTCTCGGCTCTGATGCCAGAAAAGGGGGCAAAGTGGCATGCAATGTTAATGACAGGTAAAGAGCCTGATTATGCGCCCCTTGGAAGGAAACAACAATGCAATCATGTGCGCTCCTGCCAATGAGGGAGAAACCATTCCATTCGCTGGGATGGACTCCACATTCAGGGACAAGGCGGGCTCAACAGCATACCCAAAGGATCAAAGCTTCCTAACGGAGCCCAGGTGAATATGCACAGGCTGCACAAAAAAGGAACACTTCAGTGTGATTAGTGTGCCCGTACAAACACCCACTGCAATAAGCACAATTGAAATAAGCAGTTGAGCAGATCTTGCAAAGTGACGTTGCCAAGTGGCCTGGAAGGGAAAGCATCGACAAACAGGGACCACGATGGAATAATGACAAAACAATAGGTATTTACAAAATTGGTTCAAATTCATATATCCAACCCATGGAAAAAGTGAGAAGGTTTGGTTAAGAGAATGGAGATTGGGTTCCAATCAATGATGTACACTATATTGAGCGATTCTTGAGAAAGAAGGCTGGAAACGACAACCGGGAAGTCATTGGATCGCATATCTGGCAGTAATGATTACTTGTCCTACAGTGGTGGGGCTGTTGAATCGCCTCTTCTTTAGCAGCAAGCTCTGAAATAAAATATTACCTTGGATTACCTTTGTACAGGAGCTAGCTATTTAGATAGGAGAATTTGGTCTGTCCCCTTAATTTTTGTTTATTTGTTATTTTTTGTTTGATTTTGTACTTGGTTGCTTATATATGAATTTGAATTAATTTTGCAAATATAAGGTGATTATACTTGTTTAGTACATTGCACATCGTTTGTATGTTCATTAAATACTATTGCATATATTGTATGTTTATACATGGCGCTTTCTATTGTTTTGTACTGGAAAAGAAAGCAGCAAAGACCGTTGTTGCTTACAAGGGATGATTTTCTCATTCTGGCTTCATCAGCTGGAAAATGGCCACGGAGGGAGGTTGGGAGCATCTTTTTTTTAACAGCCGAAGAAGATCCAAACTGAGCTCTTCTGCTGTAGATGTTTAGCCTGAACGTGGACAGAGAGAGAAAGAGAGTCTCTGGCAGCCAAACGGCATGAGTCGAAGGGCTTTTGGCCCTTTGGCTCATAGCCTGTGACTTGTCTCCTTTGACCCTGAGTGAACCAGACGCTATAACCAGCACCGTACCAGTATGATGAAACATCGTATTATGTATATTTTTGTTTGGTTGGTTGTTTAAGTTGCCTTTATTATATATCATATGGTTAAGTCTCCAGATGGGAAGGAAAACAGTGTATGTATGTATAAATTGTAATCCATGTCAAACCACAAGGAAAGATGTTTTGTTTTGCTATCCAATCGCTGCCAACTTACGGTGACCCTGTGAGATTTTCAAGGCAAGAGACAAATGGAGATGGTTTGTCATTGCCTGGGTTTATGCAGCAACCCTGGACTTCCTTCGTTGTCTTCCATCCAAATACTAACCAGGGCCGACCCTGCATAGGGGAGCCAAAATCTCCTGGATATTCCAGGCCCTAAGACCATCAAACTTGCTACGACCAGGGCTAGGGCGTTCTTGGTGGCGGCTCCTATCTGGTGGAATGAGCTCCCGGAGGAGATCTGGGCCCTGCGAGACCTTGTGCAGTTCCGCAGGGCCTGTAAGACGGAGCTCTTCCGCCAGACTTTCGAGTAGGAGCCGCCACCACAACCATTCCATCAACGTCTTCCCACCACCGCACACCGTCACCGTTGGTGCGGGTATCATCGGAGGGAGCGGGACGTCCCTAGGGGATGACAGGGTTGTGGGGACGTACACTGCTGTTGTTATTCAGATATATAACATCTTAGAACACCATCTTGGTTTACGATTTGGAGTAAGTAAGTATTAGAGCACTGAAAATCTATATTTTTAAGAATTTTAATTAATTATAGTATGTTATTATTGTATTTATACTGTTTTTATTGTTGTAATCTGGCATTTATGCCTGTTATCCACCCTGAGCCTTCAGGGAAGGCGGGATACAAATCCAAATAAATAAATAAATAAATAAATAAATAAATAGCATCTGAGATCTGAGAAGATTGGACTCGCCTGGGCCATTCCAGGTCAGGACATTGTAATAAATAAATTGTAATCTGCCTTGAACCATGATGAAGCTGGAGTATAAATGTTTTAATAAACAAATGCCTAAATAATTTAAAAAACCCAACACCTTGTCCATTTTGGCTGCCTCTTGTGGCAAGCCGAAACAGCCATTCTCTGTTTTCTCATCATTGTCTGTTTACCTTGCTCAGGTACTTGGACTAACGAGTTAATTAAGAAATTCCAAGCGAACCACCGCCCGCTAGACCTCAGATTTAGCAATGGATTAAATAAAGTATTTGCACCCCGTCTTTCCCTCCCGCTCAGGGTCTGAGCTACCCAGCCACCCACGGTTTAATAAAATTGTCTTTGTTCACTTGGAAAGCCAGTTACAAACTTTGTAGAAGCTTGCACTGCACGCTGGTAAATGATGAACATTCTGATTGAGCTGCAGTCATAGAGCTTAGCATCAGGTTAGGAACAGAAAACAGGTACATTGGCTTTTCCCCCCTTGCTCCAGAAGAGAAAACCCTAAAATAAAATGAAACACCAAAGGATACTGGCCAAAAAGTTCCTTCAGTAGACCATTAGCCTTTCCCCATCACTCTTCCCCAAGGCCCACTCCTGAGAGGTGTTCAGTGAGAAATGTGTGCAATTCCTAGAAAAGGACAAATGATTGTAAACTGGTCTTTGGAGAGACCTTCCATATTTCAGAATGACAAGGCTCTTAGTATTTGCTCCTTTCCCTGATGCTGTAGATCACTGTGGGTGTAAAGTGCCGTCAAGGCACGGCTGACTTATGGCGGCCCCAGCAAGGAGCTTTCAAGGCAAGTGAGAAGCAGAGGTGGTTGGCCATCTCCTTCCTATGTAGAGTCTTCCTTGGTGGTCTCTATTCCAAATGCTGACCCTGCTTGGCTGCCAAGATCTCATGAGATCGGGCTATACCACGCCGCCTTCCTTCTGTAGATCACAGGCGTAGACTAACTTGCATATCATTGCTCCCAGGTGGCCAGTCTGTTGAACCTATAAACCTTTTAAGCCCTTTCCAGAACCAGCTAAATGGAAAGTAAAAACAAAAGTGTTGTGTCCACTGACCGCCACCGGAGGTCAGCGCACATGCCTGAGCTTCAGTCCTGGACAACAATGGGGACTAGGATCCTAGTCCCTCCACTGGGGAGCCAATGGGAGCCATGGCGGGAGATTCAAACATTCAAACCCTCCAATGGTGACCAGGGGTGTGTCCCCAGGTGTGTATATAGTTGGCCTGCCGGCCGTTTGTCCGCATGTCTTGTTGTGTGCCTAATAAAGCGTGCTATGCACTACGTCGTTGTCTGTCGTCCATCCATGCGGCAACCCACTACACAATAAAAAGAATGTTGCAGTAATCCACCCCCCTTCCTACAGAGCACTCTTATTTGCATGAATATGATCCCTGTCGATGAAAGGGAGAGGGGGCTGAAGTCATTTTTTAAGACCAAATACTTGGATGATTTGTGACTACTAATGAGGAACTCCTCTCTCAGAGAACCAGTTTGGTGTAGTCGTTAGGAGCGCGGACTCTAATCTGGGAGAACTGGGTTTGAGTCCCCACTTCTCCACATACAGCCAGCTGGGCGATCTTCGGTCAGTCACAGTTCTCTCAGAGCCAGGCCGGTAACCAGATCTCTTTTTGCTTGTGGGGCAATTTTTTTTCTGGTGAGGCTGAAGTTCTCAGTGCAGAAAGAAAAGCCATTTATCCAATAGAAATCTGTTACCAGGATTAATCTCTAAATTGGAAGCTGTCAACCACTTTAGATGACAGTTCTCAGCTGCTGCAAGTTAATCACTTCTGCCAGACGAAGCAACAATTCTTATAACAAGCCAGCAGGTGGTGGTGATGACTTCTAGAGTCAAGAAAGCTAACACTTAGGCAGAAAGACTCTCTTAAAGGACACCAGTTTCTAGACACAGAGTTAGAAGGTATCCTAGAGGTCACCTACTCCAACCTCCTTGGTCATTGCGGGAATTAGTCAACTACAGGACCTCACTCTGCTTAAAAGTGTGCACACCTTTAAAAATGTTTTTAAATAATTGAAAAAAGCATTTACAGGAGAAATTCTTGTGCAGCCATGCCTTTAAGAACGAGGGCAAAGCCCCACCATAGCTATGGGCCTGGTTTCTGACATGGCTATTTGTGGGGCATGGCTTTTAATTAAGGGGGCAGTACCCCAAAATGCCCCACCAGAGCTACAGGCCTGCTTAGAGCTGTTCTCTCAAGAGGAGTTCTCAAAGAGCTCTCTCAGCCCCACCTACCTCCCAGAATAAGGAAGAAGGAGGAGAAGAAGGGGATTGTAAGTTGCTCTGAGACTCCAAGTGAAGGGTGGGGTATAAATCCAATCTCCTCCACCTCCTCTCTGGTTCTATTTCTGTGTCCTCACCTCTTTCATTACAGGTGAATGAATGGATTCTTAGATGAGAATCCTTCTGTTGATTATTATTTGGGCTCACTGGCTTTCTTGGGTGACCAAATATCTGCAAATGAAAACTGGCCTACACCACTAATGAGAACTTTAATTGCTTATAGAACAGGGAATCTTTCTTCCATCTGCCTGATATTTAGCAAGGAGGGGTCCTCAGGTGACCGGTACAATCCCTTAAAATTCCATTTTAATTGAAGAGGGGGTGTTGTAGGCTGCAATGGCTGACCTGTTGAAATCAATGGGAATGAAATAAGCATTGAATAAAGAACCTGAACGTGTGTAATAACTCCAGCAAAGAGCATGAATGAAAATAACTCCACGTACAAAGGAACCATAATAAAAAGTCTGTGCACAGATCCCTGTTACACGATCAAGGTAAGCCAAAGCTTACTTTCCTTGTTTTGGAAGCCAAAAACTTACCATCTCTGTTTGGGAGCATAGATTTTGTTATGAGTGAGCTCTTTGGGGGAAGCTTAATTAGAAGGCCTTGAACACAGGAGAAGAAAGGAACCGAGCCCCTTTGAAGTGTTTACCTCCAAAGAGAAAGCAGACCCGCAGAATCCTCCTGAGTTATTCATACAGGTGTCTGCACATTCTTCATTTCCACTCTTGCTGGGCCATTTCACACATTGCAGAGGCAGCAACCCCAAATTGAAGCTGCCTTATACTGGATCAGACCTTTGGTCCATCAAGGTCAGTATTGTCTCCTGAGACTGCCAGCAGCTCTCCAGGGTCTTTTAACTGGAGATGCCAGGATTTAACCTGGGACGTTCTGCGTGCCAAGCACATGGGCCACCACTGGAGATTTTGGTGGCAATGCCCGATGAGGGTGGATTTTTAGAGGTTGTGATGTCACATCCTTTGTGACATTCTAAAAAAAAATCTCCAAACTCTATGGTAAAGACTATAGAGATTGAGTGAACTCCTAGAGTGTCAAGGAGGGTGCGATGTCACTTCCGGGGAGAGGTTTTGGGGGAGTGACATGCTCTTCTTCTTCTTCCTCTTCTTCCTCTTCTTCCTCTTCCTCTTCTTCTTCTTCCTCTTCCTCTTCTTCTTCTTCCTCTTCTTCCTCTTCCTCTTCTTCTTCTTCTCTAGCATGCTTAAGACCAGAGCTTCAATAACGAAAAGTTCATAACCATCAGACTATGAGATAAGTTACCAACAGAAGGAAGCCGAGTGAGATAAAGGGGGAGAGGACCATATATTTTAGTTGAGCACACTAAGGATGTGTCACCAGATTTATGGTACTAATAAAACTCAGATGAATTAAAATCTTGGCTGCAACCTCGGTATTATTAGACCGTAAGGGGGGAAAAAAGGCATATTAATTCATCAGACATTGATCTTCTGGGAGAAGAAAATGTGCATTAATAAGGGTTGAACCCAGTTTCTGTGGGTTTTGATTTCTGTACTGAAACTCACCCTTTGGACAGAGTTACTAGACCAGGTGGGACATTTTGTTGGACTGGTGGCCATCTGGTACAGCGTACCCATCGGAAACCGTGGAGTTTTCCCAACAAGAATAAAACTGAAATCGAGAGGCTTTGGCTTAGCAACGCTGACTAATGTTAATATTAATTAACGCACAGCAAAGTAATTGGGGATCTGCTTTGCATGCATAAAGTGCCTGATTTAACAGCAAGAGTTGTAGCAGAAGGATCTCAAGTTGCAAGGATAGCAAAGGCCTTGGAGAACTGCTGCCCACAACAGCAGGTGTTCTTTGGGACTGAGCAATTTCACAGGTACATGGGCTGCCAGATTCACCCATGACAGACAGTGTGACTGTCCACTATGCCCCTATGCTCTACGCCAAACACAAATAGGGAGGAGTAAGCAGAGAAAGGCCCAGTACAATAAAAACAGATGAGATTCTGTATATGGGGACTTGAGCCACTTGGGCAGTTCAATGACTAGGGTTGCTGAACTCCGAGAAAGTGTTTGGTACCAGGCCAGTACTTGATTATTATTATTTCTGCAAGCTTTTAATTGATTTTCATTGAGCTATCTGCTTCTCTTGGTTTTACGATGATACCTTTTTAATGTTTTCTATTATTTCTGATTATTGTATACTGTAAGTATTGTTGTTGTTGCTGTTGTAGAAGAAGAAGAAGAAGAGATTGGATTTATACCCTGCCCTTCACTCAGAGTCTCAGAGTGGCTTACAAACTCCTTTCCCTTCCCCTCCCCACAACAGACACCCTGTGAGGTAGGTGGGACTGAGAGAGCTCTGAGAGACTCCTCTTTTCAAGGACAGCTCAGACAGAACTGTGGCTTCCCCAAGGTCATCCAGCCAGGTGCAAGTGGTGGAGTGGGGAATCAAACCCGGTTCTCCCAGATTAGAGTCCACACACTTAACCACTACACCAAATAGGAATATGGTTGCTCCCAAATTCCACCTTATCTGGATCCAGTCTGGAATTCTGGGTGGCAGTTCAAAGAAGGGTTGCCAGGTCCCTCTTGGGGTGACGTCATCATGTTGGGACATCCCAGCAACACCCTGGCATTTGGGCAAAAACTCTATGTTAAAAATGGCTTCTAACAGAGTTTCCCCCCAAATACCAGAGCGTCGCCCAGAAGTTGCTGACATGGTGATGCCGCTTCTGGTAACGGTGACGATGTCACTTCCTGTTTTTGTGATGTAGCCTGGGCCTCCCACCTGCTCCTGGGAAGTCCCCCCTGCCAGCCAGCTGATTGGCAGCAGGGGCGTGGCCCAGGCACAGGGGATATCCCACCTCCAGTGGGGAGCTGGTGACCCTCACTCCGACAGAAACGTTTGGGAAAGGAGCCATTGCATCTCAAGGAACTCGGTGCCGCATTCACATCACAGGGCAATGATGTCATGACGCCGGGCACGCTGGGGGCGGGGCCATGACCATACAAGTGAAAACCATAGCGTGCCTGGCGTCATGACATCACTGCCCTGTGATGCGCACGCCGGGGCGGGGGTCCCCCCAGGCCCCGATTCCCCGGCGTCTGGGGCGGAGGATTTTCCGCCCCCCGGGGGGATTTGGCAGCCCTAGGAATATTGCCCTCACTTTTTGTTATTTTTAGTCTCACAGTAGGCTAAGTGTAAGATCCACTAAGTGGTATATACAGCAATGCTAAGCAGGTTTACTCTGAATCCTACTCAGGTCTAGTCAGTGGGGCTTACTCACAGGAAAATGATTTCAGGATTGCATTGAGAGTGAGCTAGTTTCAAGTCCAGACCAACAAGAGTATACAGAGTCAAAGCTAATAATAGTAGAGTCTGTGGCTGAGGGTCTATTGGCAACGGCAATGAAGGAGGCCCGTCCACAACCAAAGCTGGGCCTCTGTGTCCTTAGCAGGCCTCTAGATATGTGGGAAATATTAGTTATTTTTAAACGGAGGGGGGAGATCTCACGGAGGGGGGGAAGTGGCCTGAGTATGTCTTTGGGATGTCAAGAGCTGCTGAGATTCCATTAAGGCGGGAGGGAGAAAATTGGCCTGTTCCTTCTTTGGAGGTTTTTAAGCAAAGGTGAGACGGCCACCTGATAGCAATACTGATTCTGTGAATTCAGGCAGATTGTGAGAGGGAGGCCAGGAGGAGGAGGAGATTGGATTTATACCCCCCCCTTCACTACCCAAAGGTGTCTCAGAGCGGCTTACAAACTCCTTCCCCTTCCCCTCCCCACAACAGACACCCTGTGAGGTACGTGGGGCTGAGAGAGCTCTGACAGAAACGGCTCTTTTTCAAGAACAGCTCTTTTCAGAGCTACGGCTTGCCCATGGTCATCCAGCCAGGTGCAAGTGGAGGAGTGGGGAATCAAACCCGGTTTTCCTAGATTAGAGTCCGCGCACTTAACCACCACACCAAACTGGCTCTTGTGGTCCTTTCTTTATAGGCACTTTGGATACAGGAACAGTGTTCCCTCTAAGCTGAGCTAGTGTGAGCTAGCTCACAGTTTTTTAACCTCCAGCTCACAAATTTTCCTCCAGGTCAGATTGGCCCAGGTATCCTGGAGGGATTTTTTTTTTTTTTGCCTTCCTATGGGCACGGAGCTGGCCGAGGTATTCGGGAGGTTTTTTTTTTTTTTGCCTTCCTATGGGCACGGAGCAGGGGTCACTGGGAGGAATGAGAGGGAGTTAGCTGTGATTTTCTTGCATTGTGCAGGGGGTTGGACTAGATGACCCTTGAGATCCCTTTCACTTCTATGTTTCCAAGAGGTTAAGAGCTTACAGTCTTCTGAGCTGAATCGTGCAGGCTGGGGGGAAAGAGAACAGAAGTGAGAGGGAGGTAGCTGTGATTTTCTTGCATTGTGCAGGGGGTTGGACTAGATGACCCTTGAGATCCCTTTCACTTCTATGTTTCCAAGAGGTTAAGATCTTACAGTCTTCTGAGCTGAATCGTGCAGGCTGGGGGGGGAAGAGAACAGAAGTGCTTCCTGTCATTTCTTTCTCTCCTCCCCCCCGCAGTGATTCCTGGTGGGCTTATCTTTCTAAACCTCAAAGTAGCTCTCCGCCGCTAACCATGGGTGCTTACCATAAATATTCCGAACAGGCAACCATTGTATTTAATAGCTCCTAAATCCTCAGAAGTATTTATTAAGAGACACCGGGCAATTCATGTTTAATTACTTCATAAAAGAAACAGAGGGGGGGAAAAGAACGGAGCAGAGGAAGAGTTCGATGCACCACTAAAAGGAGGAAGCGGCAACTCATCACAATTAGAAGGAAGTCTTGGGCTATTTAAATGCGACAATCCAATTATATCAGGTGAAATGAATTACTCCTTTAATGCTGACTTTATATGAAGATACCTCCTTATTGCTCTCATTAATAATCATCAGACATCATTTTAGTCCATATTGGCTGCAATAAGATTTCTATTAGCATCATGGCGGCGCAGAGCTGACAATTAAAATAAAAATATAAATCAAGGACAGGACTGAATAAACGTAATTACGGTTCAGAAGAAGAGCTTTTATGACTATTTGATTAGTCAACGGAACAGTACTTATCTTTTAAATCTTAAAGTTTAGCTCAATGTGATTTTTGGCATGCTATTATGGTTGTCACCAGGAGGAAGGCGAGATGCGGGCCACCAGTGGACTACCGGGTCACCGAGTAGGCATGGAATGGGGGTGGTCAGAAAAAAACAGAGAAAATGGACTAGGGATCGTTCTCAGTTTCTCATCCCTCTTGTTGTAACTTGAGATCATGCAGTTCTTTTTCCAACCAGTGATTTCAGTTTATTAGAACAGAACACAACAGACACCAATACACAGAAAATCCCCAACTTATATACAGTTTGGAACTGGCTAAACCACACCCCTAGAACAGTAAGGCCCAATCGTGAGCAAGCGCTTAGGACCAATAGGGCTTGTTCCCACTGAAAGTCATAGTGTTTCCTGATTGGTCCATTGCACAACGGCAGCCAATCCGGCTGTTGATTTGAGGATCCTGAGAGTCTATGGAGCTTGTGACTGAAGCTCAGGCTATCCACATACAAATACATAACACCTGCTGTCTCAGTCTCAAAGCATTTCTTTCCAGGGGTCATTTAGTAGAAAAAGAGGTGCAGGAGCTCATTAGCATAAGTTATTGGCATATGCCACGCCCCCTCACATCACCGGAAGTGTGTCAGAAGGCAACCCCCACCGCTCAGGCTCCACTGGACTGTTTTGGATTGCTAGCTATGGGGGCGGGGGAGAGAACGTGCAAATCTGTCCTTGCAGAGAAGGGAGAGCTTGTACCTGAACAAAACTTGGTCTTAAAGGTGCCACTGGACTGTTTTGGATTGCTATCTGAGGGAGGGGCTCTGCAACTTACCTGGCTGCTTTTTGCTCTGACTGAGGGCTGCTGGGAGCAGGGGGTGGGGCTTGTTGCATGTGCCCGCCCCCTGGGAACTTTACTGCCGGAGCTCCGCTCCTGTGCACTCCTGCAGGAAATGACCCCTGCTTCTTTCAGTCTTGCGTCTTCCTTTTGTGAATTCAACCCTAGACTGCCTGACATCATGGAGACCTCCTGTTGAAAACTTCCACTTAGGCCTTCTCACACAATGGCTTTTCAAAACATACTGCACGGTTTCTCCAGTTCTGTGGCTAGAGTCCCCAACCTCCAGGTAGCTCCTGGATATCTCCTGCTATTACTCTTGATTTCCACATGACCATGATCAGTTCTCCTGGAGAAAATGGCTGCCTTGGAGAATGGACTCTATGGCATTATACCCTGATGAAGTCCTGCCCCACCACAAACTCATCCTTCCTCGGCTGCACCCCCAGAGCTAGCAACCCCATGGCCCACAGGGTGGCTGTATCCTCTGAACATTCTCCCTTGGGGGCACTTACCAAAACAACGAGCCATATTCTTTTTCCACGCTAAAATGTCTGCCTTTGTTCTCCAGCAATGTCTGTCCATCAGTAAACCAGCATTTCATATATTTATATGTACAAAACAGGGTTGCCAAGCCCGGCAACTAGAAGGAGGGTTGGGGGCAGAGACATGGTGGGGGGGTGGCAGTGCCGGCATGATGATATCACTTCCAGGAAAAACCCAGAAGTGATGATGGGTAGTTCTAGGAATTGCTGGAAACTCTGTGGTAAAACTCTATGCCAGCAGTTCCTAGAGCTACCCGGGGTCACTTCCAGGTGTTTACTGGAAGTGGCATATTGCCTCATGCAATGCTGCCTTTTACAGATTTTTATCCCACCACTGCTTGGAGTGGTGTCAGGCAACAGGAGCTGTGGGTGGGGAATCCCCCATCATCACTGGGGACTGGGCAGTACTAGTATAAAAATGAAATACATTTTATGTATATGTTGCACATTAAAAGCATGCAAATATAGTGCAGAGGCCAGGGCTATTTTGGGGCAGGTACACACAGGAACAGAGTTCCGGCTGGCTCCCAAGTTGGCCACATCCAGCAGGAACTCATTAACATAACAGGCTACACCCAACTGCAGAAACTCATTAGGATTGGCTACACTGGGGTGTCTGGCCTAACATTAAAAGTGTTCCTGCTACAAAAAAAGGCCCAGGGTTTTGACAACAAGGTAAACAAAATAAGAAGCAAAAGGTGGGTGTGGCTGGATGACCACACTTCTGGCAACATGGTTGGTGGCCTAATATGCTAATATGATCTGCTATCAGGGGTGTGGCCTAATATGTTAATGAGTTTCTGCTGTTGGGTGTGGCCTATTGTGCTAATGAGTTCCTGCTGGGCTTTTTCTACAAAAAAAGCCCAGGCAGAGGCAAACCAGAAAGCTGAAATTGTTGTTGTTGTTGTTGTTGTTGTTGTTGTTGTTGTTGTTGGAGGAGGAGGAGGAGGAGGAGGAGGAG
>NW_015170963.1:100802-122863 GCF_001447785.1 Gekko japonicus
GTCCGTCTGTGGCCTGTCGCAAACGGATAATACTGGTGTTTCTGCAGTAGCTTTGAACTACGGATCTTCGGCAGGATGCGATGGCTTGCCAACGGGTGCGTAACGCTTGCCAGATGTGCTGGTGTGATCGCACCCATTAAATCCACCCGGCATCTGTGAGTATCCCGCGGCAACTTCTGTGTGTGATCGGAGCCCATATTAACCAAACATCCCAATAGTGCCAACCAGTCACTATGGTGAAAATTGCACCCTTGGTACCACAATACAATGGCATGAGTACACGGACTTTCCAATGGATTTATCCAAGCCCAAAGCTAGGATAAGCTTCTCATGATAGGATTCAAGTCCCATTCTCAAGCCATGAGACGGAATTCCTAGGGAAGAGAGGTCTCTGAAAGGTGAGAAATTTGGGCTCCGAACCACCAGTTTTCATGAGCTTTACCTCAAACCAAGTATGGCATTTTGCCAGCCACAAACATTGCTCAAAGGTATACAAGAATTCTTTTTTTGGAAAGTTATAAAACAAATATTTGATCAAATATGCATCATTATCAACCTGTCGCCAGGAATGCAGAGAAACTCGTCTCTCAGCCTAGACCGTTTGATGCAGAGAAATGGTGAGCAACTCATTTCCACAACAAAACACCAAGAGCTGTTCTTTATAAAAGAGGGGGGGGTAGTTTAATAAGAATGCCTGTACATTTTTTTTCATTCCCCCCCTCCAACTTTGCCTGAAAACATGCATTTTAAAACTTCTTTTAAACACTTCCAAAGGGTTGGGGTTTTTTTTTACGTTGAGAATCTAATCTTCACTGCTACCCTCAGAAAAACAAAGTTTTACATTCCAATATCGCAGTTTTTTTAGAAACAGTGCCACCTGGGCTTGGGAAATATGATTTCAGCCAAGTTTCAAACTCCTCCGGGAGTAGAAATAATAACAACTTAACTTGGTTCTGGAAGTAGATTAGCATTTTCTTTTTTAAAAAATCCTATATAAAATTTATTGAATAATTTAAAGAGAAGAAACCTCTTACTTCCTTTCTCACTTTGCTGTCTGCATGGTTTCCCCCTTCCATAGTTTATCCTCACAATAACCTTCTGAGATAGGCCAGGCTTAACTTTGGTTACTGGTCCAAGGTAGGGATGCCAGCCTCCAGGTGGGACCTGGGGATCCCCTAGATTTACAGTTCATATTCAGGCCACAGTGATCAGTTGCCCTGGAGAAAATGAATGCTGGGGGGGGGGGGGAGCTTTATGGCATTGTACCCAACTGAGGTCCCTGTTCTCCCCAAATCTCCAGAAGTGTCTCAGCCTGGATCTGACAATCCTAGTTCAAGGTCACTCAGTGAAAAAAAATCTGAAATCTAATAAAAAGTATATTTGGGGGTTGATCCTCCTCAATAACAGAATTAGGACATGTACCTTTAAGAAAGAAATGTCCTTGGGGCTTGCTAGGCAACGACAACAATATTGTCAGTCTTCAAGCCTTGGTTTCTGTCAATAAAAGGCAGGGGGAAGGGGCAAGCCCCTTTCAAGGCCTGTTTTATCCTTTGAGGGAGTACTTATCAGAGCCAGGCCCCGCAGCAACCACTGGCAGGCCTGGCTGCTCACTACTATTCAACAGCAGCCACCACAAGGAAGGTGGTGTTGTGCAGTAGCTTAGCGTTTCAGACTAGGATCTGGAACACTCAGGTTCGAATCGCCACACTGCTGTGGGAGCTCACTAGGTGACCTTTGGCCAGTCACGTACTCCTAGCCTAACCTAACTCACAGGGTTGTTGTGAGGAGAAAATGGAGGGGACGAGCACAAAGTAAGCTTCTTTGGGTCCCTATAGGGGAGAAAAGTGGGGTAAAAATGAAGTAAATGATACAGGTGAGGATCGGGGGCAAAGAAAATGTAGGTTGGCTGGAGGGTAGGAAGGAGAGACAGAAGCAGGGAACGGAGAGGGAGTGTGGGCACTACCAGGGGAATGGAGAGAGGGAATAATGGGGGAGAAGATTCAGCGAGATGCCCCCTGCAAGTTGTGGAGGGTCTCCTACTTATATAGCATAATAAGAAGCAGAACAAAAACTAGATTTGACTCTCAAACTCTCATACCCTGAAAATCTTGTTGGTCTCTAAGATATTAATGGATCCATATCTAGTTACTGTGTTGCAGGCCAACATGGCAACCCTCTGAAACCAGTACAATAACTGCTATCAAATATTCTCAGGTTCCAGTTTTCAGATAGAAATGAAGGTGGGACAAATTTTGTTTTCTTTTTGTTCCACGCAGTACTTACATGGAATACAAAGCCCCCTTTCTGTTGCCTTCCTTTCCGTTTCCATTTACCCTTCTCTCCGGTCACTTCCCCTCCTACACAGGGAACCTCTCTGTACATGGCTGCACCTAGGTCATGGACTTGGCCATGCTCTTTGCACAAATACGCACCATGTTCTCTGCCATTGTTTCCGCCAGCTGCAGCTGAGGGCAAGTGAGGGTAATGGAAAGTAAAAACAAGTGAGGGCAATGTACATGGACGAGGAGACGTTTCCCAAAAACAGGAGAGGGGAGCTTGTAGGCGCTGTGAAATTGTGAATAGTTTTTGGCTTGGCACTTGACGAGGTTTCTAAAAAAAGAGGCAGTTCTTAAAATTAAAAAAAAGATACCTCATTGCACTACAATCAGTTCATTTAAAAATGTTTCCTTTTTTGTGATGTTACTTTCCTGAGAAGGGGAATAAGATACACTGGCCATTCGCTCCTTACCAAGTCGTATCCTTAAGCCACGATAGGTTATAGACCGTTTTTACACTCCTTCTCCCCTCTCCTTCCTTCCTTCTCTTTGAAATATATTAAAATGCACAGATTGTTTAAATCTTTGTCGTCCTGGCAGCCAATTCTTTTTTTTTCCTCCCCTCCAGCCGCCGAGAAATGGAGTTTTACAAGAAAACCAAATGGGTAATCATTATTCTCCATCAGCAACGAGCTGTGGCGTGTGTAAATTGCATAATAAATTAGGTATTTGGAGATAAATGAATTTACAATAAACAATTACGGGGCGAAAAGCTCCACTTCTTCCTTTCCATAGGCGCGAGATCTGGTAAAAATCAGCCACAGGTAGTTAAGTGATTATCAACTGTAAAAATAAATCAACCTGATATAATTGCTCCAAGGGAGGGGAGAGGGAAAAAAAATTACCAACATATTTAACATTTCAACAGTGCCCCCTTTCCCATATCCATTTGGCATTATCTAATTACCTTCACATTTCATTTCCATCAGCGATATGACCTGTATTTTCCCCCCTTTTTTTATAACTGTCAGGGAGGGAAGTGGGGAGGCGGGCTGAGCAAACCGTGGGCGATAAATCAACCTTACCATTAGGATTGAAACAGCTCATCGTGGCACTTCTAAATCCAGGATTTATAAAGATGTCCAGGCCGTATAGCACATTGGTGGACACCATAATAAATTCATGAGCACATTGCCAAGGCGAGCTAGTTCATTATGTGGCAGGCTGCCGGCCATTAATCTAGCCGAAAGAGATTCCCGGGAAAGTGAGCCTGCCCGGGAAATTTATGCAGACTTAAAGTTACCCATTTCATTATGGATTTAATCTGCTCTTGCTGCCAGGGCGCATGAAAGGTTTTTACACTTTAGATCAAGTGCTTGTAACTCCCCATTTTATATTATTTCTTCAACAATAATGTCCTAATTTCTTCCTTTTAAAAAACGGGAGAGAGGGAGAGAGAGAGAAAGAAATCTCACTGTTGAATGCCTTCACGCCTGCCTTCTCTTAATATTACACTTGATAAAATATTTATACAATCAATTGACAAAGGGCAATTTCCTCCCCCCCTTAAACGTTCCATTAACATGTAAATTTTCATAGGATCCTTATCTCGTATGCAAAAATGGACTCCACACAGCTCTCACGTGCACGCACGCGCACAGAAAATAGCCTCCTGTCCAATTTAACCCTTGGGGTGAAAAGGGAAGCGGCTCCTTCTCAGCCTAACCTACCTCACAGGGGTGTTAGGAAGACAGTGGGGGTGGTGATCTCTATAGACCGTCCCAAGCTCTTTCGAGGAAAGGCGGGACAAAAAAAAATGTAGCGATACCTGAGGAAATGAAGGCCAGATCTGTGTGTGCAAGAGAAGGAAATGGACTATACCATTAAAGGGATCCCCCCTTTTTTTTGTAGGCTTGTGAAGATCGTTGCCAAACTCCAGGTAGCACCTGGAGATCTCCTGCTATTACAATTGATCTCCAGACAACCAAAACCAGTCCGCCTGGAGGAAACCACAGCTTTGGAGGGTGGACTCGCGCATTATGCCAGTCCACCTGGAGGAAACCACAGCTTTGGAGGGTGGACTCGCACATTATACCCTACTGAGGTCTCTCCCTTCCGCAGTCTCCACCTCCCCAAATCTCTAGGTGTTTCCCACTCAAGAGCTGGCATCCATGGGAAAGATATTTTTTAAAGAAGAAGAAGAGATTGGATTTATACCCCGCCCTTCACTACCCAAAGGTGTCTCAGAGCGGCTTACAAACTCCTCTCCCTTCCCCTCCCCACAACAGACACCCTGTGAGGTAGAAGAAGAGGAAGAGATTGGATTTCTACCCCGCCCTTGACTACCCAAAGGTGTCTCAGAGCGGCTTACAAACTCCTTTCCCTTCCCCTCCCCACAACAGACACCCTGTGAGGTAGAAGAAGAGGAAGAGATTGGATTTCTACCCCGCCCTTCACTACCCAAAGGTGTCTCAGAGCGGCTTACAAACTCCTTTCCCTTCCCCTCCCCACAACAGACACCCTGTGAGGTAGAAGAAGAGGAAGAGATTGGATTTCTACCCCGCCCTTCACTACCCAAAGGAGTCTCAGAGCGGCTTACAAACTCCTTTCCCTTCCCCTCCCCACAACAGACACCCTGTGAGGTAGGTGGGGCTGAGAGAGCTCTGGACAGAAACTGCTCTTTTTCAAGAACAGCTCTTATCAGAGCTACAGCTTGCCCAAGGTCATCCAGCCAGGTGCAAGTGGAGGAGTGGGGAATCAAACCCGGTTCTCCCAGATTAGAGTCCGCGCACTTAACCACTACACCAAACTGGCTCACCAAACAGTAGCCCAGTTCTGCAGCCCAATGTGGCTGGAAGAAGAAGAAGAAGAAGAGGAGGAGGAGGAGGAGGAGGACAAGGAGGAAGAGGAAGAGGAGGAGGAGATTGGATTTATACCCTGCTCTTCACTACCCGAAGGTATCTCACCATCTCCCCTTCCCCTCCCCACAACAGACACCCTGAGGGGTAGGTGGGGCTGAGAGAGCTCTTTCAAGGACTGCTCCTGAGAGAAAAGCTCTGAAAGAACTTGCAACTTACCCAAGGTCACACCAGCAGCTGCAAGTGGAGGAGGATGTTCAATGGGCAACTTAACAAGCATCTGCCACATTCCTCTGATGACTCTGTTTCATCTTCCGAGACTTAAGATGTTATAAAAGTTATGAAGAACGAGCAGGCCTTCAGCGGCTGCTGCCAATTTTTCCTTACCGGAGGGTAAAAAAAGACGCTACCATTTATGTGGCTTGCTGACAGAGGTGCCCCCCCCAGCCGCTGGCAGAAGTAATGCTTCAACTTGCTGAAGTTAAACTGCATTGGCAGTGCCAAAGGAGAAGCCCAGTCTGTGCCAGGAAGGTCTGTCCTCGGATACCTTCGTAGGGTCATATCTACAAAGGGGACATGTCCCCCCGCCCCCAAGTAACTGTTCTTGTTCGAGATACATTATGGTTTCAGTGTTCAGTTTGGATAGGGAGCATCTTGTATAGCATTTAATACCTATTAAGAGGAAATGTAAATGTAGTCTGGACAACGGGAAGAGGACTCAGGGGGTTGTTCTTTGTTTTTGTTTTAAATCGAGTTTGTTCTATGAAGAAATCATAGGCCTGCAGATGGGGCCAGAATGGTCTGAATGAGACGCTGCAGGACTCAAGGATTTCAGTGCGATGGCATGTTGTTGCACCACACAGCTTCCTGTCTCTTATGAGAAGACACACAGTGTAAGACAGTTGCCATCCCCCTAGTAGGCAGGGGTCATTTCCTGCAGGAGCGCACAGGAGTGGAGCTCCGGCAGTAAAGTTCCCAGGGGGCGGGCACATGCAACAAGCCACACCCCCTGCTCCCAGCAGCCCTCAGTCAGAGCAAGAAGCAGCCAGGTAAGTTGCAGAGCGCCCCCCGGCCGAAAACAGTCCAGTGGCATCTTTAAGACCACGTTTTATTCAGGTACAAGCTTTCCCTCTTCTGCGAGGACAGATCTGCACATCCCCCCCCCCCGCCAATAGCTAGCAATCCAAAACAGTCCAGTGGAGCCTGAGCGGTGGGTGTTGCCTTCTGACACACTTCCGGTGATGCCAGGGGGTGTGGCATATGCAAATAAGTTATGCTAATGAGTTATGCGAATGAGCTCCTCCACCTCTTTTTCTACGAAATGACCCCTGCTAGTAGGTATAGAGTATCTCCCACACCCAGCTCCCATTTCCCACCTCCACTCAGAGTAGAGGTGAGGGGGAAATAACTATCAAGCCAACACTGTGACATCACTTCCTGGGAAAACCCAGAAGCAGTCCTGTAGCTACAGTGGGACATCTTGGGGCCTGCCCCCCGACTTACTACCAAGGCCCCCCGACTTCCAGTTTTTTATTTGTAGCACTACCTTGGGAGGTTGTGGGGGTGTCTGTGTGGGGTGCCCCCTGACTTATTTAAAGCCCCCCCTGAATTTTTTTTAAAAAATCCTGGCTACGGGTCTGCCCAGAAGTGATGTTGTTAAATACTGGGTTCCATGGATGGTCTGACCCCAAGCTTAGTGATCAGCTCCCCTTTATTAGTGATTCAGCAAGAACAAAAAAGCCAAAAGCCAGGACATCTGCCCTGTTTCAATAGCATGCAACTCCACCCACTTCCCAAAACAGCTACCAATGATAGGCCATTGTCAGAACCATTAATTCCTCATTGGCCACCTCCAGAGTCCTGGTGGGCGATTGTTCTAGAGCTCCAAGCTCAGCCAGTCTCTGGTAGAAACAGTCCCGGAAAGTTCCAGTCCCAGTACATAACAGATGTCATGTCTGCCTAGGAATTTCCAGAATATCTATGGTTTCCCAGGTTTCCCCCAGAAGTGACCTCATACCATCAAGAGTGAAAGTCAGGAATAATAAATGGAGAGAAAGTAGAAATTGTGTACTTCTGTATGTGTGTGGAGAGGTCAACTTTCCAAAACCTGACAGTATGTCTAGTTTTCACAGAAGTGTAATGGGTATTCCTGAATAGGTTTTTTTTTGGGGGGGGGGGTAAGATTTCTTTTCATTTTACAAAAAAACCCAAAAGAACCCAATAGTTGAAAGTCTTTGGCAACAAATAGTAGAAGTCCTACTTCAAAAACTACCATGCACAAGCAATGATCTGCGCTGCTGGAAAGGTTGTGGAAGGGTCGGCTCCTATCTACACTGCTGGTGGGATTGTCCAAAATTGAGTAATTTCTGGGATGAAGTCCGGAAAGAGATTACGGAAATAACCTCGGTGGATCAAAATCTTAAACCTGAAGTGTTTCTACTGAACTATTGGAGTAATGGCATAGATGCTAGGAATAGGGAAATTATCTCACTGCTTCTTGCCACAGCACGCTTGACAATAGCTTCATGTTGGAAGTCTCCTTCTCCTCCAACGTTAGCTGCCTGGCATGAAAAAATATGGGAACAATTCGTGATGGCTAAGATTGCAGATAAAGTGCATAGAGCTCAAACCTTGCGGTCTTCTAACCTCAAATTTGACTCAACCTGGTTCCCGATATTTTCATTTCTTACTACACAGGATATATTGCCTGCAAATGCCCACTACCAAAAATGGGTCCTGATGTAACATACTAACAATAGAATCCAAAGGAGGCAATCACCATTTGTTAATATTACTCTGATATCTTTGAAGCTCAAGAGCCCCTGAGTGAGATTACAACTTTCTTTGTAGGAATGTCAAATGTTTGTTATTAGAATTTTTGCATGTTTCTGTATGATTTGTTGTGGAAAATAAATAAAGAGAAATTAAAAAAAAAACACTACCATATGCATTTTTTAAAAAATCTTATTTGCAGACAGGTATAATAAACTAACTTCTTCTTGCAACAGAGCTTTGGGAGATGCAATCAGTGATATCTTGCTCTTTATATAACTTCTTAAATCTGCAAATAAGATTTTAAAAAAATGCATATGGGAGTTATATATATATAACTGGTTGCCAGGAACCAACAATACGTGAAAAATGCCTCCCCTCTGCCCTGTTTGCCCGCTCAAGCATTTTATAAATAAATAATTAATTAAAACAGTGGCAGGAAGGGCCGCGTTCTGCGCTGCATGCCCCCCCCCCCAATTCCCGCAGCCCCTCGGCTCCTTAAACTGAATCATTTGCCTCCGCTTGTATATCGCAAAACCCATTCACCAAAAAAGATTATGGGCCTTTAAGTGCCATCCAGCCCTGAAATATGACTCCAGGGCTTTGGGAATGGTTTTGAATTCAGAACTGCGAGCGAATATTCTCTTCTGGCTGCATTAAGGACAGTTCTTCGGCGATCCTCGCGAAGGAAACCGAGAGGAAAAAGGAGAAGTCGGCGGGGAGGAAAGAAAAGGAAGGAGGGTGGGGAAAGAGAGAGAATGGTACTTAGCGGAGGACGGAGGCAGCGCTTCCGTATGCAGACATGAATTCTTTATAGGCTAAAATGCATTTGTGAATTAAGAGGAAGATGCATATTTATATTGCTGCTTAAAGTCTGCCCAAAGCAAATGAGCACCGAGCGAGCCTTTCAGAGTTCAGGAAGCCATTTGCCAAAGGATGCCACCATGTGAGACGAGTCCCAGGGGAAATCAAGATGCTCCCATCACTCTTCACAATAAGGAAGAAACAGGCGAAACTGGGGGCGGGGGAGAGAGAGCTACATCTCACTTTGGGCTTGCCATCCTCCAGGTGAGGCCTGGATTTCTCCAGGAATCACAACTGATCTCCAGACCACAGAGATCAGTTCCTCTGGAGGACATGGCTGCTTTGGAAGGTGGACTGTAGGGCGTCACATCCCTGTTGAGTTCCCTCCCCAAACTCTGCCTTTCCCAGGCTCTGCCCCAAATGTCCAGGAGGTTCTGTGTCCGGAGCTGGAAACCCTAAAGCCACCCACATGTAATGGAGTTGGACCCAAAAGAAGAATACCACATATAACTCCTATGAGCATCAAGACTGTTGGTCAACTTTGGATTGCATTCATTTTAATTTTTTTTAAAACACTCTCAGTCACAGCATGTTTCCTGAAAGGTTGGATTTACTCTTGAGATCCAGTTTAGTGTAGTGGTTAGGAGCACAGATGCTAATCCAGAAGAACCGGGTTTGATTCCCTACTCCTCCACATGCAGCTGCTGGTGTGACCTTGGGTCAGTCACAAGTTCTCTCAGAGCTGCTCTCTCATGAGGCAGGATATAAATCCAGTCTGCTCCTCCTCCTCCTCTTTCTATTGTTCGTAATTGAGAAGGACACTAGCCCGCTACTGAAACCAATGTATTTCCTTGGGGGCAAAGTTATGGCAAATTCGAGGAATTTTCAAATCTCAATGGTAAAATCCATAGAGATTGGGAAATCCATACAGCATTCTGCTTTCACTTCTGGTTCCAAAAGAAGTAGTGACATCACAATGCTCCAGGTAAAAGCCATGGAAATTTGGAAAGTCCTACAGTGTTGCAATGTCACTTCCTGTTTGAAACCAGAAGTGGCATCAGGATGCTCTGGGAATTTCCCAAGGCTCTATGGTTTTTACCAGCTGAATTTCTATGTTTCTCTATGATAAAACCATAGAGTTTCTGGCAGTTCCTAGGGCTACCCTATGTCACCTCCGGGTTTCCCCCAGAAGCCATGTAGCATACGTCAACGAAGAAGGGGATGGCAAAGGATGAGATGGTTAGATGCAACGAACATGAAGTTGAGCAAACTCCAGAGGATGACGGGGGACAGGAGGGCCTGGCAAGATGTGGTCCATGGGGTCATGAAGAGTCGGACTCAGCTGTATGACTGACCAACAACATGCATGATCACCAGCTCACACCCACAGGTTCCACCTGCATAAAAAGTGAGAGTGCATAAGCTCCTTAATCATGATACTGCTCTTTCTAATGTTCCTGATCACACACACAGTTCTGGCTGCAGGCCTATTTGAAGACACATGAAGCCACCTTCTACTGAATCTAACCCTTGGTCCATCAAGGTCAGCATCATCTACTCTGGTTGGCACCAGCTCTCCAGGGTCTCAGATGGAGGTCATCACATACTATCAAATTTTTTAAATCTGAAAATGCCAGGGATTGAACCTGGGACCTTCTGCATGCCAAAGCTGATGCCCTACCACTGAGCTGCAGCCTCTCACCTCCGGTTTCTCACCTTTACGTAATGAAGTGGAAGGGGAAAAGGTAGGGAGGAGGGGGCAACAATCAACTCTGGAACATAACTTCTTTTTTTCTGAATCAGACAACGTTCGAGGAATTTTCAAATCTCAACGGTAAAATCCATAGAGATTGGGAAATCCATACAGCATTCTGCTGTCACTTCTGGTTCCAAAACAAGTAGTGACATCACAATGCTCCAGGTAAAAGCCAGGGAAATTTGGAAAGTCCTACAGTGTTGCAGTGTCACTTCCTGTTTGAAACCAGAAGTGGCATCAGGATGCTCTGGGAATTTCCCCAGGCTCTATGGTTTTTACCAGCTGAATTTCTATGTTTCCTAGAGCTACCCTATGTCACTTCCGGGTTTTCCCCAGAAGCCATGTAGCAATGCAGCCAATTGTGCCATTTTAATTTTTTCCCCTCCCACCGCTACTCTGAGTGGCAATGGGCAACTAGGGCCTGCCTTCTGCTGTTTGTTGGATCTAGTATAGTGGTGACCCGTCCCTTCCATGGCTTATTACTCAACCCCTTAAAATCTTTGCACTACTATTCTTGGCTTCTCCAGGATAAGGATATTAAGAACATAAGAACATAAAAGATGCCAATGTTGGATCAGGCCAAAGGCCCATCCAGTCCAACACTCTGTATCACACAGTGGCCAGAAATACCAGTGCCATCAGGAGGTCCACCAGTGGGGCCAAGACAGTAGAAGCCCTCCCACTGTTGACCCCCCCCCAAGCATCAAGATGACAGAGCATCACTTGCTCCAGAGTCCCTATCTATACCTTGTAGCTAATAGCCACTGATGGACCTCTGCTCCATATGCTTATCTAATTCCATCTTGAAGCCGTCCATGCTTGTAGCCGCCTACAGGACCCTATTGTGGAGCAAAAGGAAGCACTTGTTAGCACACCAGCATTCCCTGTCTGTGCAAACTGAATTGGGATGCTTGCCAGACTTGTCATGGCTCTATAGCTGTGTCTGATTTACCTTGGAATGCTCCAATTATTGAACGAGGCTTCTGCAAAGCCCCTGAAACTTGCTGAAGATCTCAGCCAGGTAGCATCTTAATTAACATTAAGCGTAACATTTTAGTTACGCCATTGATTAGGCTATTGACTTCCTTATTGACCTTTCGAGGATTGGTTTTTTCATGCTTGTGCTTCGACTGTTACTCTCCCAAGGATAATAAATAAAGGTTGGAAAGGAATGGGGGGAGGGGGGGAGAAGAGAGAGATGGACAGCTGCATTCCGTACAGTATCCATTTATGCAAACGTCACAAAGTTTCGAAGCTCGCATCGTCATCCTCGGTGGTTACAGAGGGTCAGTCTTGACATTTTAGACTTCTGGTGCAGCACCTGCATAAGAATTGCAGCTGCCAGCAAAAGTTGGAAAAAGAGATTTTCAGGACAGCCATCAGGGCTGTGAGCAAAAAAGTAAAATAGAAACGTCTGGGGGGGGGAGCCTTTTTTCTTTTTTAAAGATGATTATATTGAGCTGCGGTGGCTCAAGTGGTTAAGACACTGAACTGCAGGCTGTGGAAGGTCAGTAGTTCAGCAGTTCGAGACCCGGGTGCCGCAAGACGGAGTGAGCTCCCGTCTCTAGTTCCAGCTCCTGCCAACTTAGCAGTTTGAAAGCAAGGAATTGCAAGTAGATAAATAGGTACCACTTCGGTGGGAAGGTAACAGTGTTCCGTGCGCCTTGGTGTTTAGTCATGCCGGCCACATGACCACGGAAACAATCTTTGGACAGCGCTGGCTCTTCGACTTTGAAACGGAGATGAACCCTAGAGTCGGATTCGACTGGCTTTCGAGCAAGGGAACCTTTACTTTAGTCACAAAAGATCTTTCTAGTCAAAGAAGGTCCGTTCATTCTGCAGTGCTGACCTAGACTTGTAATCAGTGTTCCCTCTTAGCTGAGTTAGTGTGAGCTAGCTCATAGTTTTTTAGCCTCCGGCTCGCGCATATTTGTCTCAGCTCAGGAAGGATGGCTCCGGAGCAAACTCATTTATGCAGTAGCCAAATCGCTCACTCACAGCTTTAATACCAGTAGTTCACGAAGTAGAATTTTTGCTCACAAGACTCCATAGCTTAGAGGGAACATTGCTTGTAATATATTGAGGGATAGGAGAGGCCAGGGCTTTTTTTTTTTTTTTCCTGGGGGAGCACACCAGTACGAAGTTCTGGAACCTCTTTGACAACATTCTTTTAAAGATGTTTAAATTTCGTGAGTTTTCAGTATACAGATGGAAAACTTCATTTCCCTCTTGAGAGTTCTGGCACCTCTTAAAAAAGAAGAAGAAGAAGAAGCAGCCCTGGGAGAGGCCAACATGATTATCCTTAAAAATTGCATCAAAATTTACCTAGCACAAGATATCCACAACAAATGTGCATCATCATCATCATCATCATCATCATCATCATCATCATCATCATCATCTCTCTCTCTCTCTCTCTCTCTCTCTCTCTCTCTCTCTCTCTCTCTCTCTCATCTCTCTACCGTCTATTTATCTATCCTCTTTATTTCCAAATTAGTCATGCCCACTGTTTTTTTTTACTTTTTATTTTAAGGTTTTACATACATTTGTTATACAGTATTACATATATTTTCAGAGTCCACTCTTTTTTTCCAACCATTTATACAATCCTACCCATCTACCTAAAAAATCTTCATCGTTTTTCCCTTGTAGATACATGTTCAGTTTGTCCATTTCCGCTACTTCCAACAGTTTGCTTATTACTTCATCTGATCTGGGTACATGCCCACTGTTTTAATCAGCCAAAAGGTTTTTTAACTAACCAATGCAGCAACTAAATCCTGAAGCTCCTGTGAAAACTTTGAGATAGGAAGAGTATGGATAATCATCTCCACCCCCACTTGGAATAGCCGGTTTTCACGGGGATAAGAAACAAGAGAGAGATTCCCTCTTAACCAGAAGGTATGTACATAGTAGATTCTTTGACGAGGTGCTTTTGATCTCAACCCGCCTTGCTTTGGGACCCTTGAAGACACAGTGAAATTATCTATCTGTCCAGAAACTCGGGCCAGTACACTAGACATGGCTCTGCCTCCTCCCATTTTATCTTCACAAGAACTCTGTGAGGTAAGCTAGGCTGAGAGCAAGTCATTCGGTGAGCTTCACAGCTAGGGATAGACACAAACAGGCTGACAAATTAAAGTTCATCACGAATTGACCAGGGCTATTTTTGGGCAGAAACGCACAGGAACGGAGTTCCGGCTGGCTCCCAAGTTGGCCACGCCCAACAGAAACTCATTAGCATAATAGGCCACACCCAACAGCAGAAACTCATTCAGATTGGCTACAATTAGCGGTGTGTGGCCTAACATGCAAAAAGCCCTGGGTTTTGACAACAAACAAGGTAAAGAGAATAAGAAGCAAAAGGTGGGTGTGGCTGGATGGCCACACTTCTGGTAACATGGGGGTGTGGCCTAATATGCCAATGAGCTGTGCTGTCAGGGGTGTGGCCTAAAATGCTAATGAGTTCCTGCTGTTGGGTATGGCCTATTATGCTAATGAGTTCCTGCTGGGCTTTTTCTACAAAAAAAGCCCTGACGAATTCTGGATGGTTCTTGAAGCAATGTTCACAAACTGAAGAACCACCATGAACTTTCGTGAATTTTGATGCAATTGGTGGCTGTTGGTGATGATATCTGCTCTTTGTGAAAAACAGATGTTCAGTTTCAATGGTTGGGAGCCATTTAAACCACTGCTTTCTGTTCCCCACGAAGAGCAGCGGGGAGCTGAAGGCAGGGATTTAAACTCTGAATGGCTCACAGACTGATATGAACTGGGTCAGTTCATGAACCAACCTCCCCATTCGTATGGGTTCTTGGTTTGGCTTGTGGTTCAGCCACAAACCATGAACCAAACCGCAAAAATGCAGTTCATGTCCATCCCTATTCATGGCAGTAGGGTAATCTGAGTCCAGGACTCCTAGATCCTAGTCTAGTTTGCTAATCGCTACACCGCTCTGGCTCTGATGAGGCAGTAGATACATAAGCACGTTCTCTTTAACAGACAAACAATAAGATCGACTGAATGGCATGTGTTGCTCAGAGCTGCCTGGACGAAGGGTGGAATAAGAAATTGTCAATAGATGGGTCTGTGCAATTTATACATGGCTTACATGTAATTTCTATGTATCATGCTGATTTACTGATTCACACATACACACACAAAGGGACGGTACAGGTGTTTTATGGGGGAAATTCAGTGCAAACCAGCAGAAAACAGGAGAGAGATAAGGCTCAATTCAGGGAACAGCAGAGAGGAAACATCAAAATAGTGGTGGTGGAATGTGCCGTAAAGTCACAACTGACTTACGGGGAACTCATAGGGTTTTCAAGGCAAGAGACATTTGAAGGTGGTTTGCCATTGCCTGCCTTCGTGTCATGACCCTGGTATTCCTTGGAGATCTTCCATCCATTTACTAGCCAGGGCCAATCCTGCTTAGCTTCCAAGATCTGGCAAGGTCGGGCTAGCCAGGGCTAGCTAGGTCAGGGTATCATCCAAATGGGAATGTGCAAATCGAATCAGCGAACTGAAAGCAAAATGCAACAGGGCTCAATGGCTTTTCTTTTTGTTTTTATAGTTTGGTACCAGCTTATCACTCTCTGAAATCGTAATAAATGTTTTTGCTCTTTAGAAAAGAACTGGACGCCCTGCTTCCCCTTCCCTTCTCTTCCCTTCCCTTCCCTCCCCACCCCCAAACCTTCCAACCTCCAAACGATTCAAAGGTTGTATAGGGTTAGGAGATTGGTCATCGAACATCTCCTGGATGGGAACCTTCTAAATGAAAGCCACTGTTAACGGCAAAAAGACAGCACATCTTAATGTTTCAATCACTGTTGTGGTCTTTTACTATTGATTAGGGAAAATATATCCCTGATAGAATTAGTCAATAGAGGAATGAATCATCGGCTTCTGACGGCTTTACGGCACACTTAATGTTTCTGTCTCTAATTGAGTTATGTGCTCTCTTTTTCTCAAACGACAAAATGGGGACTGGAAATCACTCCGGGCTTGACAAAACCGCTGCCTGCCTTTCTTGGGGCAGGGGAAATGGCATTTAAAGTAATTGGGTGGTTGCATTATGGGAGCACCTAATAAACCCGACGTGGAGTCGTTCAGCTTGTGCATGGTTCTCACCACCCCAGAAGTGCTTGTGCGAAAGGAAGTGTAATCTAGTGGTCGGAGCGGGGGGGGGGGCAAAATTTTGAGCTCGCGGGCCCCTTTGGAATCCTGACACAGGGTGGCAGATGCAAGCCCAAAATGGTGGCTGGAGGCAGAGCCACATGCCCAGAGGAAGCCCACGTGCAGGGTTAAAGATACCTTATGAATTCTTGGGATTTCAAAGTCATCCCATAAGTCTAGTAGTATGAGAGTGGGTGAAAGAGGTAGAGTTATATTAGTTATTTTTTTAACATTTTGTAGGATTAGAGACCAGAAATTTCTGATGGTTTTGCACATCCACCAGCAGTGATAGAACGTGGCAATTTCACTACATGACTGCCAACAAGCAGCCAAATCCGTAATTGCCAGAAATTGGAAGAGCACTAACTCGTTAACTTTACACCAATGGCACATGCAAATATGGGAATTTTACACAATGGAGAAAATAGCAATCTCCTCACCCCCATCCAATACTTACAAAGCTCAATCTTTGTTTTATGCCAAATGGTTACCATTCTTAGAAGCAGCATTTAATGATAATATCGTACCTTCCAATACTATTCCTAAAAGGTATATTGAAATTATTTCAACACTGTAATATATTCAGAGGCGTAAAGAAATGTGCATAATTTCATGCCATCTAATTTTTTTTAACTGATGTATGCCTTGTCACTTTTTCTCAAAACAATTATCTTGTTTTATTGTATGTGCAAAAATGAGAAGGGAGCACTCCCTGGAGAAGACCCTGATGCTGGGAAAGATTGAAGGTCAAAGAAGACGAGGAAGGCAAAGAATGAGATGGTTAGACAGTGTCATCGATGCAACGAACATGAAGTTGAGCAAACTTCGGAGGACGGCGGAAGACAGGAGGGCCTGGCGTGATCTGGTCCATGGGGTCGTGGAGAGTCAGACTCGACTGTGTGACTGAACAACAACAGCAACAAAAATGTTATAATGTTCACTTTTGATGTTCTGAACCTGTTAAAATTTAAAAGTTATAAATATTTTTTTTTTTAAAAAAAAAAGATACCCTGGGAAAGAGGAGTGAGAGAGAATCAAACCAATACTTTGGGGGCAGCTGCCACTGAAACCTTATTTTGATCTATGCATCCAATCTGATCTCCAACAGCTGGTCAGAAACTCTGCTGGGCCAATTCCCAACCTGTCCATACCCACATTCTAAGAAATACTTGGTAGGGGCCAGGAAAGGTGTTGGAGTGTGCCATGGCTCTCACAGGCACCACGCTGGTGACTGCTATTAGAGTATCAATCAGTCACAAAGCCTGGACGGTGGAGGGGCCCATCCAGCCTTTTGTGACAAGTTCCACATGCTTAATTAGGCAATGCTCCCTCTAAGCTGTGGAGTCCTGTGAGCAAAAATTCTACTTTCTGAGCTACTGGCATTAAAGTTGTAAGTGAGCGATTTGGCTGCTGCATACATGAGTTTGCTCTGGAGCCATCCCTTCCTGAGCTAAGACAGAAATGTGTGAGCCGGAGGCTAAAAACCTGTGAGCTAGCTCACACTGACTTAGCTTAGAGGGAACACTGGGCTAGCTCACACTAACTCAGCTTAGAGGGAAGACTGCTGTCCACTGGTCAGAAGTTGTGGACATGTGCTTGATATAGGGTTCTTTTGGCTCTCTGGGAACTAGGGTCTTCCTTGAAGGACGGGTGTGACTGACTGCACTTAACAACAGGTATCGTAGGGCAGTGATTTTAGAGAGCTGGGAGGTGAATGAAGAGCTTGAGTGACAGGCTGCTCCCTCCTTCACCCCACTCTCTAATTGGCCAGCACCAGCTGAGGAGAACTATATGATTAGCTGAGTGCTGAGGGCATGGTCTTTTTGGAGTCTGACGGCCAGTAAGTCTTCCTTTCAAAAGTCAGACAATCAGTCAGTGGGTTTCTGACAGTCGGTCTGACGGGTCCACCTTTGGAACGAAGGGAAACAACTCCTTGCCTTGACTGTTTTCTATCAATTCTGAGGAAGAATTCAGTCTCAGAAGTGAAAGTCTAAGAGACAGCCTAAACTGATGTCCGTTTTACACAGACACCAAAACTGAGATCAAGATTTTGGTGAGGGTGATTGGGTAGTATGCTGAAACTCCCATTCAGACCAAAGTAAAAGGGTTGTATCAAGAAGAAGAAGAAGAAGAAGAAGAAGAAGAAGAAGAAGAAGAAGAAGAAGAAGAAGAAGAAGAAGAAGAAGAAGAAGAAGAAGAAGAAGAAGAAGAAGAAGCTCTGCCCAGTTACAATGGGGTTGGGGTTACAATGGGGTCTCTGAGGAGACCGTGGTCTGTTGTGAGGGAATTGGATTTAAACGCCTCAGGATATAGAAATAAACTGTGGTTTCCAAAAGGAGGAGAGCTTAGGTACACAAATAAAGAGACCATCTCCAGGAAACCAGGAGACATAGGAAACGATAGGAAGAAACATTGTAACTGTAACTAAAATACTCAAATGCCTCTCCCTGAAAAGATCCAAGAATATATGAAAATAAGCTTCAACGCAACACTATTTTGATTGTTAAAAGAAGCATAATTTATATTAACATTTTTACCTCAGCATTTCCAACCCCTGACAACACCTATTCAATCCCTGCCTGTTAAATCAAATTGTTATTCTTATTTGAATGTTATACCATCTCAAGTGCCATTTAAAAAGGAAAAACATTAGATCTTCATGACGGGGTGGGACAGACAGACTTTTAAAACTAACTAAATCCACGCTACTTGGGGCTGCTCAGTCACAGTTGGGAACAAATCTTTGGTGGGAAAACCTACCTGGTAGTGGGGGAGTGTCAGGTGTCCGTCATGACAAATCTGGCAATTTGGAGAAGCTAAGAAAAACAAGACTTTCAAGGACTTGCTATCAGGCTTGCTGCTGGAGGTAGGAAATGTTTCTTTAGGAAGAATCCCTTTCTCAAATGATGAACTGCTACCTTCCTGTGCAGAGGGTACTCATTAAGGAGTGAGGGCAGGTAGGCGCTTAGTAGGGGTAGATTTGACCATCCGGAACATAGTGAGTAGGGTTGCAAACCTCTGGGTGGGAAGTCAACAAACCATACAAAATAACACTATAATCACCATTATGTGTGTGTGTCTGTGTACCAATTATCACTTTTCTCTCAACTATTGATGTGTAAACAGTAATATAAGCTAACAATGTATTTGAAAATCCAGTGAACTTAAATTGGTGCAATAACAATGTGAATATGGCAACAAGATTCTCAAAACACACAGAATTGGTGTGTTGAGCCAATCTGTATTTGCTATAGTCACAGATGTTTGTAATTAACCATCTGATATTTCCATAGGCATCAATCTGGTGGGTTCCATGGCTGGTGTTTCTGAGGCGATCACTCCAATGTTCCCATAGCAGACTAGCAGATAATGCATGAGCCAGCTACTCTGTCCATGTTTTGCCCAAGCTTCTTCAAAATCAGGAATGTTTACAGAACAAAGAACCCCCTGGAAAGTTCAAAATACTATGTATAATACAATAAACCATTACAAGTATATTTTCCTTAAAAGAGAAATCACCTGTTTAAAAATTTATACTTATCCAATTATTTCTAAGTTTTCTTTCCGAATGTGCTAATGCAATCAACAATCTCAAAGACATCTCCAAATTATTACAGCAATATCAAACTCACTACAATAAGCAAAAGGGTGTATGATTTCAGAGAAAGAAGACAGAAGTAAGAGCAGAAGGACTCTGAAAATAGCTCTATGAAAATAAGAAGATGCTCAAGAAGTGTTCTCAAAATATTAAAATTATTAACATTGAAGCAGAAGTTAAAAATAACTCACAAGTATATTGTTATACTAACACATATTGAGTAACATGTAGATTAACCCATAGCAGACTAGCAGATAATGCATGAGCCAGCTACTCTGTCCATGTTTTGCCCAAGCTTCTTCAAAATCAGGAATGTTTACAGAACAAAGAACCCCCTGGAAAGTTCAAAATACTATGTATAATACAATAAACCATTACAAGTATATTTTCCTTAAAAGAGAAATCACCTGTTTAAAAATTTATACTTATCCAATTATTTCTAAGTTTTCTTTCCGAATGTGCTAATGCAATCAACAATCTCAAAGACATCTCCAAATTATTACAGCAATATCAAACTCACTACAATAAGCAAAAGGGTGTATGATTTCAGAGAAAGAAGACAGAAGTAAGAGCAGAAGGACTCTGAAAATAGCTCTATGAAAATAAGAAGATGCTCAAGAAGTGTTCTCAAAATATTAAAATTATTAACATTGAAGCAGAAGTTAAAAATAACTCACAAGTATATTGTTATACTAACACATATTGAGTAACATGTAGATTAACATGGAAATGATCTCCTACTCTTGGGTTTTTAGTTAATGTGGTTATCTTTTCTTTATCCGTAGTTGTAGTCCCCCTTCCTATATTTTCTGTTGTAGTTATGTAGTCTATTAAAAAACCAATAAAATTACCCTCTTGGTTTTTTTTTTTATTAAAAAAACGCATTACAACATTGATAGTTATACCTTCTTAATTGAGATCAAAGTATAGGTGTGACAAATGTATCAATAGACAGGCATTATTAATGGTATATGCACTCATTACCGCCATGTAACAATTCATACAAAACAACAGATCCAAGCGTTGATTCAACCCGTTAGGCACTATGGAATTCAGTGTGAAAATCCACATAGCCTCCTGTTGGAGAAGAACTTTAGCAATGTTAACCAAGTTGTACTGAGCTCCCTCATACTTGTATATAACAAAAAATCTCAAAGAATCTGGGTCATGATGCAATTGAGTAAAATGTCTTCCTAGAGGTGCTTAAAATTTTTGTTTCTAATTCTAGAATGATGTTCTAGATTTTATTGTTCTTATTGTACTTCCCACATACAGCAGACCACATAAACAGAGAATGACATATGCACATCTTTTGTTGTTACAGTTTGTAAATCCGGATAACTTGATCTTGTGCCCAATGTTAGGATGTATAAATTTATTGATTTATACAGAGCCATAGGACAAGTCACTTTCTTTTTTATGCTGGAAGGAGCTCACCAATTGTAAATGCATGCCTGAGCATAATCTCTAGTGTCCCTGGGAAATTTCTAAATGTTGAGTTCTCTAAACTTAGTCTCAGACTGCTTGTCCTTCTTTTCTATCCCCTGAACATTAAGATAGTAAACATTTTGAGATGTTTCAGTCTTCAGGGATTGGTCCAATTTAGCTATTTCAGTTTTCGTTTTTTCAGACTCCTCCGATGACTTTTCTATAATTAATAGCATCAGATCAAGGGAACATTTATTTAAAACGAATGCCCACTTTGTCCTGAAATCATCATTATCTATAAACATCTGCTTATCTGCTATGGGAACATTGGAGTGATCGCCTCAGAAACACTGGTCACAGAACAAACTAGGTTGATGTCTATGGAAATACCAGATGTTAATTATGATGCCTGGGACTAAAGCAAATACAGATTGGCTCAAGACAGCAATTCTTTTGAAGTTACCACTGGACTGAGGAACTTAGTTCTATTTTGAGAATTTTGTTGCCATATTTACATTGTTATTGCAGCAATTTAAGTTTCTTGTATTTTCAAATACATTGTTAGCTTACCTTACTAGTGTTTATATATCAATAGTTGAGAGAAAACTGATAATTGGTTGTTGTTCAGTCACACAGTCGAGTCCGACTCTTCGCGACCCCATGGAACAGATCACGCCAGGCCTTCCGGTCTTCCGCCGTCCTCTGAAGTTTGCTCAACTTCATGTTTGTTGCATCTATGACACTGTCTAACCATCTCATCTTTTGCTAATTGGTATATTTTGATAGAAAAATATATGTAAAAATATAGAATAATTAATTAACACTAAGAAATAAATCGTCTCCCCAGTATAAAGTGAGTAAAGTGGATCATCGCAGGGCACATTATCTGAATAAAATCTCTTTCTTTAAATCGAGTTCAGCCTTTACATCCCTCCATTTCCAAACTATGCAAACAGTAGTGCTTGAAGGCTGATACACCAAAACACTAGCAACTGAGCGCGATTGCATATCTGGCGGCTCAGTCCCTGAAGATCTGTGTCATTACCTGCTGGACTGTCCACTCTATTCATCCCCAAGAAAGAAGTTTCTTGGCACAATCCTACATAAATTGAGCCCCTGCTCCACATCTGGGAAAGTTATAGCTTTGCTTGCAGAGGCGGAGCCAGAGTTTTCGGATAAGATTGCACTCTTTGCCCTAGTGGCCAAGAAAATTCAAATTAATCTTCTTCTGCTAAATAGCTAGGGCCAGGGCTATTTTGGGGCAGGAACGCACAGGAACGGAGTTCCGGCTGGCTTCAGAGTTGGCCACGCCCACTACAGCCAAAACCTCTGTGTGCATGGCGACAGAGAGAAGGCCTGGAGAGTGACCCCCTCAGTGACTCCGAGGCAGG
>NW_015170963.1:124510-129315 GCF_001447785.1 Gekko japonicus
AAGAAGAAGAAGAAGAAGAAGAAGAAGAAGAAGAAGAAGAAGAAGAAGAAGAAGAAGAAGAAGAAGAAGAAGAAGAAGAAGAGACTGGATTTATACCCTGCTCTTCACTTGGAGTCTCAGAGCGGCTTACAAACTCCTTTCCCTTCCCCTCCCCACAACACCCCTGTGAGGTGGGTGGGGCTGAGAGAGCTCTGGCACAAACTGCTCTTTTTCAAGGACAGCTGTGCCAGAGTTTGTGACTGACCCAAGGTCACATCAGCAAGTGCACGTGGAGGAGGAGTGGGGAATCAAACCCGGTTCTCCCAGATTAGACTCCGCACACTTAACCACTACACCAAACTGTAGTAGGAAGTGTAGTAGGAAGTGTAGTAGTGTAGGGTAGTAGGAAGAAGAAGAAGAGGAGGAAGAGATTGGATTTATACCCTGCCCTTCACTTGGAGTCTCAGAGCGGCTGACAAACTCCTTTCCCTTCCCCTCCCCATAACAGACACCCTGTGAGGTAGGTGGGGCTGAGAGAGCTTTGACAGAAACTGCTCTTTCCAAGTACAGCTCTGACAGAACTATGGCTTACCCAAAGTCATCCAGCAGGTGCAAGTGGAGGAGTGGGGAATCAAACCCGGTTCTCCCAGATTAGAGTCCATGCACTTAACCACTACAACAGACACAGGACTCTATGCTTTATTGACAGCCTTATGGGGGGATGCTTAGTCTCTGTAGGAAACAGGATGCTGGACTAGGTAGTCCTCCGATCTGATCTAGCCGGCTTCTCTCGATATTATGTTCTTAATTCGCAAATAATATGAAATTGCACCATCATTTGTAGATTGGAATAAAATCCCCAGGATTACTGGAAATCTTGGCAGGGTGTGTGTGTGGAATCTCAAGGCTTTATATTCTAAGAAGCTGTATTTAAATGTCACCAGGAAAGAGAGAACATTTAAATCTTTAATTAATCTTCCTGTTCCCCACCCACTCTTCCGTCATTTAAACAATAAGTGCAATAACGTACATGCATTTACATTACAGCCTCTTTAACTGCATTATCATCAGATGCCAGGCATTTAAAGATTTATAGAGAAATGTTGATCGGCGGGTAATTATCGCAAGATTTTATGCACAGCAAGCGGTAATGCTAAATATAGCAGCATTATAGAAAAGGGGGCGGGACAAGGGGGAGCTTTAAAGGAAATAAAATGCAGACAGCACCGAAGGAAAGCCCAACTGAAAACATTTTAGCTCTATTCCACCTTTATTTATCTCATTATTAAAACAAAACAAAAACAAAACTCCTTTTTTGGCCTGGCAGACCCATCAATCTGCTAACAATACAAGAACTATCAAATATACCAAATGTACAATGCAATCCTATGTAGAGTTACTCCATTTTGAGACAGTCAATTTCAGTTGGCTTAGACCAGATTAAGTTTGCAAAGTTGAATGATGGAGTTCCTTTTTATGGTTTCCCTGCTCTCAGGATAAAATTATGTCCCTCCCAGCCCTTCCTTCCTTCCTTCCTTCCTTCCTTCCTTCCTTCCTTCCTTCCTTCCTTCCTTCCATTGTTTTCCTGTCCATCTGTCCCTCTGTCTTCCTTCCTTCCTTCTCTTTCTATCTACCTATCATCCATCCATCTGTCTGTCTATCTATCTGTCTTTATGTCTATCAATCATCTTCCTATCTACCTAGATCAGAGATGTTGAACTCATTTGGTACAAGGCCCAGATCTGACATAAATGTCCCTTTGTCGGGCAGGGCCATACTTGCTATAAAATGTAATGCCAAGTACTGGAGATTTAAACTTTATAAAGGACACAAGCAAACCCAATTAACAATTATTATTTTCTCTCTCTCAAAATACAGCCATGCTTAAAACATTCTCTTCCAGTATGACCTTAAAGTATCTCCCTGCTGCCCACCTTCCCACTTCCACCACCCATTACACGTTAGCCTCGGGACAGTATACATGGACATAATGCACAGCCTCTGGCACATCTGGCAATAAAGGTAATGAGCAGTTGCTCATGGGCCGGATTAAGAGCCCTGGATGGGCCAGTTCTGAGCCGTGGGCTGAATGTTTTATGCCCCTGATAGAAGTAGATGTGGATATAATAGAAAGAGAGCCTCCTTGGTAACGGCACCGAAACGCTGGAACTCTCCCCCCCAGGAAAATCAACCGGTCCCTTTCCGCTGGTGAAGACTTCCTTGTTTCCTTTGGCATTCCCTCAGCAATCCCTCCTTCCTGATCATTGTCTGAAGCATATCATTGGTGTGAAGCAATACAACAAGGTTAGAGTCCCATGGCATCTTTAAGACCAACACATTTTTATTCAAGATGTGAGCTTTCAGGTGCACGGACACTTCCTGCGATGATGAAATGGAATTCCGGCTCCTGTCTGGTGGAATGAGCTCCCAGAGCCTCTGGCTCACACGTTTTTGCCTTAGCTCAGGAAGGATGGCTCCAGAGCAAACAAATATATGCAGTAGCCAAATTGCTCGCTCACAACTTTAATGTCAGTAGCTCACAAAGCAGAATTTTTACTCATAAGACTCCACAGCTTAGAGCAGTGATGGCGAACCTTTTAGAGACCGAGTGCCCAAACTGCGACCCAAAACCCACTTATTTATCGCAAAGTGCCACCAACACGGCAATTTAACCTGAATACTGAGGTTTTACTTTAGAAAAAACAACTCATACATTAACTTAAGATGATCCAAACAAAGGAAGGAAAGCAATCCCAAATGCTTTCATTTACTTAAAATTATTTGGCAGAGAATTCGACACTTTAATGATGGTCTGGGCCTGGCTGGGGCGATGGCACGCGTGCCCACAGAGAGGGCTCTGAGTGCCACCTCTGGCACCCGTGCCATAGGTTCGCCACCACTGGCTTAGAGGGAGCATTGAGGTTCCTCTCAGTCACCAGGGCTGGTAGCCAGTGATAGACTTATCCTCCATGAATCTGTCTACTCCCCCTTTAAAGCTGTTTATTCCTGTAACCATCACTACATCCTCTAGCAGCGAGTTGCACATTCTAATCACTCTTTATGTAAAGTAGTATTTCCTTTTGTCCGTCCTGCATCTACTGCCCATCACTGGATGCCTTTGAGTTCTAGTCTTTCGGGAGAGGGAGAAACATTTCTCCGCCTCTATCATCTAGGCCAGCACCCCGTTTCTGATGGAGGCCAGCCAGACCCTCGTGTGCCCAGTGTCCATTTTGCTGGCGTGCTGTGTGGACGGAGACCCCGAGCGCTCGCCTTCACGCTGACCTCTGCTGGCATTTGCAAGGTCAGAGAGATGTCGTAAGCGTCCCCAAACGGGAGGTTTAGCCTCTCTTTGGCCCACGGTGGCGGCCCACTAATCACGGCCACATTAAAGCGATGTCAAGGAATATCAATTTATTTGATTCCCGGGGCCCAATTAAAACATAAAATATGGCCCTAATAATGGCGACTACTTTGGCATGGCAATGAAACCCCCTCTCCCGCTCTCTGCCTCCTCTTAGAGATCTCTTATGCCTCCCGCGAGGACCCTCCTTGGCCGGTAAGGAGGGTGGAAAGGGGAAAAAAAGAATGAAAGGAAGCCAACCCAAAGTCCAAGAGGCCCAGGAAGGAAAAAGAAAAAGAAAAAAGAAAAGAGGTTGTAGGCAGCTGACATAATTTATAACGCCAAAGAGCCAGAAACAGGAAAAAGGTTGATGTAGTAATAACATTAGGAAGAACTGTAGCCCATGCAAAGCCACCGTTCTATAATGTGCCAATCAATAGCTCTTTTATTAGAAGGTGCAATCAATGGGCAGGAGACAGACCTAGCCAATTAAGCTTATCGACTGACTGAGCAGTTGCAGGAAACGCTCTTTCCTCGGCTTTGTTTTCCTTTCGGGGAGTGAGAAGCCGGGCCGGCTTTTTTTATCAGCGGATTCCCACCGAGCCATCTCCAGGAGTTCCTGCAGAGAGGAAACACTGACAGAAAGCAGATGAGAGCTATCTGGCAATCCTTTAACCCGGGGGTCAGCGGGGAGAGCCAAGCCAGGCAAAGGTCGTTTGGGAAAAGAGGAAAGCCAGAGTGGGAGAGGGGAGGCCCGGTGGTATAGGAAGGTTCGGCTTCTGTTCCCCACACTTCTGAGCACAGTCAGATATCCCTTTCCAAAAGAAGAATCAAATCAAATAAAAATGCCTGGAAGCCTGCAGTAATACAGCCCTTAAATTAGGGATGCCAGCCTCCAGGTGGGGCCTGGGGATCCCTTGGAATTACAGCTCATCTCCAGACTACGGGGATCAGTCGCCCTGGAGAAAATGGATGCTTTGGAGGGTGGACTCTGTGGCATTGTACTCCGCTGGGGGCCCTGTCTGCCCCAGGCTCCACCCCCAAATCTCCAGCAGTTTCCCAACCCGGATCTGGCAACCCTACCCCCCGTCCAATGCTCCCTCTAAACTGTGGAGTCTTGTGAGCAAAAAATTCTACTTTGTGAGCTACTGGCATTAACGTTGTGAGCGAGCGATCTGGCTATTGCATGAATTAGTTTGCTCTGGAGCTATCCTTCCTGAGCTAAGGCAAAAATGTGTGAGCCGGAGGCTAAAAAACTGTGAGCTACCTCACACTACCTCAGCTTAGAGGGAACCAGGGGTAATTTCCTGCAGGAGCACACAGGAGCGGCGCTCCGGCAGTAAAGAGCCCAGGGGGCGGGCATATGCAACAAGCCCCACCCCCTAATCCCAGCAGCCCTCAGTCAGAGCAAGAAGCAGCCAGGTAAGTTGCAGAGCCCCCCCCCAGTCCAAAACAGTCCAGTGGCACCTTTAAGACCACGTTTTAT
>NW_015170963.1:129473-132827 GCF_001447785.1 Gekko japonicus
ACCCTACCCTAAAAGGATGCCAACTCTGGGTTGGGATATTCCTGGAGATTTGAGGTTAGAGCCTTGGGATGGTGCGGATTGGAGAGGGAAGGATAATGTATTTTGTCCTTGTAGCAAACCTCCAATCCTTGCTTTGAGGTAGTGACTGGATAGAGATCACCCAAAGAGTTCAGCAGCTGAATGAGTTGAACTAGTGTAGTGAACTGGTTAGAATGTCAAACTAGGATCAGGGACACCAAGATTCAAGTCCCTAGTGTGCCATGGAAGCCAGTCTGGTCATAATTAAAAATAAATAAATAAATAAGCTATTTCAAATTTTGTTTTTCATTCTTCCTAAAAATGCATTTATGTTTGAAAATGGGGGGGGCGCACGGGGGGGGCAGAAGGTAGCCTTGTCTAATGTGCAAAAAGCCTGGCGCCGGCCCTGCCAACACATCTTTATTGCTAAATAGCAATCATGGGTCTCCACCAATTTTGATACGAACTGCAGCATGGTGAAGGTGGAGGTAAATTCTTTCCTTCTGCACCACTGTCTTGACCTCAGCACCTCCCCCAGTTGCATCCTACCCAGTAGAGAAACATATGTGGGGACTATATTTTTCCCCAATGGGGGGTCTGTTTCAGATCATGAAACTCTGAAGGGGTAAAGAGTTAACCCCTCTCTCCTCTGTGCTACATCCCAAACCCAAATCACTCTTCCCAGCCGCTATTTCACAATAAAATATTTTGATGATCTGATAACGGTTCTCTCTCACATTTTAGCTCATTTGGTCCTTTCTGGTGGCCTCTGTGTCAAGACACCATCACAGTTCAAGTTATCTTTCTGTACTGAGAGAACTCTTAAGCTTTCGAACTTTTAAAAAGAATAAAAGCGGCTATAAAGCGAATGGATATGATCCATGGACATATCCGGAATATATAGAGAAGATAATCTGCTTGGTGAGATGGTGGCCAGATTCTCCAGGAGACAATTAAGACTATACAACCTAAAGCAATATAACCACTTTTACAAAAGATATATAAAAGGAAAGATTTAACTCTGTCCAAGGCTGGCCAGCTATCGCTGCAACAATAAGAATCAACAGGAGAAGAGGATAAAGAGAAGAAAACTGCAACAAAGGAAGAGAAGATGAGACAGCAATTACATTCACTGAAGAAGACTCAATTTTATGGGGAGAGGCCATTAAGTGGGGAACAAAAAAGTTTAAAGAAAATAGAGATGCTGATGTTTCCTGATGTTTGCACTAGCAAATTTCATTTATGCTCTTGTATGCCTCTGTAGATAGTCAGATTTGCTGGGACTGATGATAGAAGCGACACCTTGATTGTTCACCTTCAGTGTTAACAAATATTTACTGTTTTAAAAAAGCTAATTCTGTAAGCATGTATGACCTTCGTCTCTTGGGTTTTTAGTGGTTTTCTTTACTTTCTCCCATAGTTTATAGATTCCCCTCCCTTGATTGCTTGTAGTTTATTTAGAAAATGCAATAAAAATTCATTCCTTTTGGGGCTGTTTTAAAAAAAAACTTTTAAAAAGAATGAAGACAGACGCTGGACACGGTTGCTACTTGTTTTAATAAAAATAAGTGCCAGAGACCTAAAGACTGACAGGCGGATGCGTCGCAATGATGAGCTCTCGACGCTTGAGATTAAACCCTTGGGGAATACAGAAGACAACTGACTTTTGAGAGCCACATCCAAGAAAGGCAACCGATGAAGGGGGGGGCACTCCATATTTTATGCCCCTTGTTTTTGTCTAGCGTTTGTCTCCAGGGTTATTGCTGTCCCTGTATTTCCGCTTCATAGTGTGGGGAGGGATGTCCTTAATACTTATCCCAAATTTATTTCAAGGGTGGGAATGAGAAGAGTGGAAAAACTCTGAGGACCTATTCATTTGTTTTTTGGAGTTTATCATAGAATCATAGAATGTTAAAGTTGGAAGGGACCTTGCAGGTCATCTAGTCCAAACCCCTGCACTCTGCAGGAGCATAGCTGAAAGATAGCCCTACATACCTACAACATACCCAAATGATGATCGTCCAGCCTCCGCTTGAAAATGTCCAGCGAAGGAGCATCCACCACCTCCGGAGGCAGACTGTTCCACTGCTCAGCCACTCTTACAGTTAGGAAGTTCCTCCTGATATTTAGCCAGTAATGACTCTCTTGTAATTTCCACTCATTAGATCTAGTCTTGCAATCCGGAGCAAGAGAGAATAGATCTGCTCCATCTTCTACATGACAGCCCTTCAAATACTTGAAGACTGCAATCATGTCCCCTCTAAGCCTTCTCTTTCCCAGGCTAAACATACTCAACTCTTTCGGCCTCTCCTTTTAAGACTTGGATTCCAACCCTATCACCATCCTGGTTGCCCTCTTCTGGACACGCTCGACCTTCTCAACATCCTTCCTAAAATGTGGTGCCCAAAACTGGACACAGTACTCCAGGTGAGGCCTGACCATAGCAGAATAGAGCAAACTACCACCTCCCTTGATCTGGACACAATGCTTCTGTTAATGCATCCTAAAATTGCATTAGATTAAGATTAAGATTGCTTATTGTAATTGCTTGAAGGCCACTGTGGCCTAGGCAGAACTGAGTGGAGGTGTGGGTTCTATGCTATGGAGGTGGAAGGTACTGTCAAGTTGCAGCTGACTTACAGTGCCCACCATAACGTTTTCAAGACAAGAGACCAACAGAGGTGAATTGTCATTGGTTGCCTCTAAACAGTGTCCCTGGACTTCCTCTGTGGTCTCCTATCCAAGTACTAACTTGGGCTAACCCTGTTTAGCTCCTGAGATCATAAGAACATCAGAAGAACCCAGCTAGATCAGACCAATAGTCCATCTAGTCCAGGAATCCCATCTCACACAGTGGTCCACCAGTTCCCTTGGATGGTGAATAACAGTGCATACAGGCTGAGATAGGGTTGCCAGGTCTGGATTGGAAAATACCTGGAGACTTTGGGGGTGGAGCCAGGATAGGGCGGGGTTTGGAGAGGGAAGGGACCTTGGCATGGTACAATGCCATAGGGCAGAGGTGTCAAAATCATTTGTTACGAGGGCCAGATCTGACATAAATGTCACGTTGTCAAGCCGGGACATGTGTGCCAGGGGTCATTTCATAGAAAAAGAGCTAGGGGAACTCATTAGCATAACTTATTAGCATATGCCACACCCCCTGACATCAGGGGCCCGGCGGTGGACCTGCAAGGCCGGCGAAAGTGCGAGGAAGCCCCGCCAAGACCCTCCCTGGCCCCAGGCAGGCAGGGGTGGGGAGAGGCGGGGAGGAAGCAACTTACCCTCCCTCTTCTCCTGCCTCCTCCTGGCTGAATGAGGGCTGGAAGTGGGGCGGCT
>NW_015170963.1:133233-135827 GCF_001447785.1 Gekko japonicus
TGGGCCGAAAAAGAGAACCTGGACGTGCTGGATCTGGCCCCTGGGCCTCATGTTTGACACCCCTGCCTTAGAGTCCACCCTTCAAAGCAGCCATTTTCTCCAGGAGAGCAGATCTCTGTCAACTGGAGATCAGTTGTAAAAGTGGGAAGAAGAAGAAGAAGAAGAAGAGATTGGATTTATACCCCGCCCTTCACTACCCAAAGGTGTCTCAGAGCGGCTTACAAACTCCTTTCCCTTCCCCTCCCCACAACAGACACCCTGTGCGGTAGGTGGGGCTGAGAGCGCTCTGAGAGAAACTGCTCTTTTTCAAGAACAGCACTGACAGAACTATGGCTTGCCCAAGGTCATCCAGCCAGGTGCAAGTGGAGGAGTGGGGAATCAAACCCGGTTCTCCCAGACTAGAGTCCACACACTTAACCACTACACCAAACTGGCATGACTGGCTTTTATATGTCTCATCAACTTTGAAGATTTTTAAAAATGTGTTTTCTTGGTACCTAAAAGAATGTACATTTAGCACTAGGAGACAGGGTTGCCAGCTGTGGGGTTTGGAAATTCCTAAATATTTTTTTTGGGGGGGACACCTGGGGAAGGCAGGGTTTGGGGAGGGGAGGGTCTTCAGCAGGGTATCGAGCTGAGAGAGCTCTGACAGAAAGCCCTCTTTTTCAAGGACAGCTCTTATCAGCACTACGGCTTGCCCAAGGTCATCCAGCCAGGTGCAAGTGGATGAGTGGGGAATCAAACCCGGTTCTCCCAGTCTGCGCACTTAACCACTACCCCCACCTGGAGGCTGGCAACCTTGGGCTGAGGCCTTCCTCTGGTGTTTGTTTATTGATTTGATTTGATTTATATTCTGCCTCTAGCTCTGGGATTCAGAGATTCAGTGCCTCTGACTGTAGATGTTTCCCTCATTCACAATGGCTAGTAGCCTTATTGACAGACTCATCTTCCATGAATCTATCTAATCCACTTTTTAATGCCGCTTATTCCCGTGGCCATCACTACATCCTCTGGCAGCCAATTCCAGATTATTTATTTATTTATTAATTTATTGTTCATTATTCAAATCTATATTCCGTCCTCCCCACAAGCGGGCTCAGGGCGGATCACAGGACAATATCAAAACATATCAAAAATTTCAAATATAAACAGGGGTCATATCGTAGAAAAAGAGGTGCAGGAGCTCATTAGCATAACTTATTAGCATAACTTATTTGCATATGCCACACACCCTGACATCATCGGAAGTGTGTCAGAAGGCAACACCCACCGCTCAAGCAGGCTCCACTGGACTGTTTTGGACTGCTAGCTATTGGGGGGGGGGACGTGCAGATCTGCCCTCACAGAGGAGGGAGAGCTTGTACCTGAGTAAAACTTGGTCTTAAAGGTGCCACTGGACTGTTTTGGACTGGGGGACCCGGGGGGGGGGGCTCTGCAACTTACCTGGCTGCTTCTTGCTCTGACTGATGGCTGCTGGGCGCAGGGGGTGGGGCTTGTTGCATGTGCCCGCCCCCTGGGCTCTTTACTGCCGGCGCTCCACTCCTGTGCACTCCTGCAGGAAATGACCGCTCCCCGTAATCATCTTGGTTGCCCTCCTCTGTACTTTTTCCAGCTCTGCAGTGTCCTTTTTGAGATACAGTGACCAGAACTGCACACAATATTCCAAATGAGGCTGCGCCACAGATCTGTAAAGGGGCATTATAATGTTGGCCATCCAAGGGCAGCTGTATGCTATAATGGGACACAGGCTGGCCCAGAGTGAACCCTATCTCAAGCTGCATCCAAAGTGAGTTCTCCTTACAAATGTGTAACAGGAGCCTCTCTGGCTGCGTCTAAGGAAAGGAGGAGATGGCAGCTGATAGGTTTCAGCTGATAAAAAGTGTTCCTGGTCACTAAGGCAAACTGACCTCGATGGCCCAGGCTAGCCGGATCTCATCAAATCTCGGAAGCTAAGCAGAGTTGGCCCTGGTTAGTATTTGGATGGGAGACCACCAAGGAAGTCCAGGGTTGTAACATAGAGGCCGGCAGTGGCAAACCACCCCTGAAAGTCTCTTGCCTTGAAAAAGTTACAGGGGCACCATAAACTGGCTGTGACTTGACACCCACAAAAGAAAAGAAAATGGCAACCTACCTTTCCAACGGCAAGGCAGGGTCCACGGCCATCTCCATGCTCTTGACCCATTCTGCAAAAGGCAACTCTACTCAGTTCAAAACAAGGGGATCCATGCCATCTAAAACTTCGGCCTTCCCAACCAGCATCACCTCTATCCTGTGTGGATTCAACGTCAGCTTGTTCTGCCTCAGCCACCTGACCACAGCCTCACCACCCCTGAGATGGAGACATCTGGAGATGGAAACATCCGGAGGTGTGGATGAGAGATGAGATGGATATCTCTGGAGGCCTGGATGATGAGAAACAGAGCTAGGTGTGATCTGCATGTTGATGAAACCCAGCCCCAAAGCTTATCATTCAGCAGTTGCATAGAGATATTGAAGAGCAAGGATAACAGAAGGAAATTGGATTTATACCCCACCCTTCACTTGGAGTCTCAGAGCGGCTTACAAACTCCTTTCCCTTCCCCTCCCCACAACAG
>NW_015170963.1:135972-139372 GCF_001447785.1 Gekko japonicus
AAGAAGAAGAAGAAGAAGAAGAAGAGAAGGAGGAGGAGGAGGAGGATGGATGGATTTATACCCTGCCCTTCACTACCCAAAGGAGTCCCAGAGTGGCTTCCAATCTTCTTTCCCTTCCCCTCCCCACAACAGACACCCTGTGAGGTAGGTGGGGCTGAGAGAGCTCTTGACAGAACTGTCCTTGAGAGAACAGCTCTGACAGAACTACGGCTTGCCCAAGGTCATCCAGCCAGGTGCAAGTGGAGGAGTGGGGAATCAAACCTGGTCCTCCAAGATTAGAGTCTGCACTCTTAACCACTGCACCAAACTGGCTCTCCAGGTCGTGCATGTGTGTGTGGTGGTGGTGGTGGTCCTCTCATGCTTGTCTCCTGTCTTTCGTTTGAGATTCCTAGTGAAAGGCATCCTCAGCTCTGATAATACAACCCCATGTTTTATCTTATTACTTTCAAGGCCCCGAGCCAAGCTGCGAGGTATGGTCATCCCTGTATTACCAGATGGGTCTATAGAATCCAAACCATGGAGATCAACCAGACTCATGAAAAAAAATGAGCAAGAGGTATTGCAATAGAAGTGCTTACTCAAGCAAATGAGTCAAATTACATGTGAACATGGAAAAGGTAAAGGTAAAGGTTCCCTTGCTCAAAAGCCAGTCGAATCCGACTCTAGGGTTGCGGTGTTCATCTCCGTTTCAAAGCCGAAGAGCCAGCGCTGTCCGAAGACATTTCCGTGGTCATATGGCCGACATGACTAAACACCAAGTTGCACGGAACGCTGTTACCTTCCCACCGAAGCGGTACCTATTTATCTACTTGCAATTTCTTGCTTTCAAACTGCTAGGTTGGCAAGAGCTGGAACTAGAGACGGGAGCTCACTCCATCATGCGGCACCCGGGTCTCAAACTGCTGAACTACCAACCTTCCACAGCCTGCAGTTCAGCGTCTTAACCACTTGAGCCACCACAGCTCCTGAACATGGAAAAGGCAAGAGTCAAAAAGCAAGAGAGAGAGAAAATGTCCCTTCCTGGCTCCGAAGAGCTGGTATCTACCCGGAAGACAGAAAGCGTATCTCGTAGGTATGTTCCTTTGCATACAAAAATGAGCTCTTTCCTTGGAACAAACAGGGAAGATGATATATGTGCACACAGAAAGATCCATGTGCACAATTTGAAAAAAAACCCTGGACAGTTGGGTTTCGCCTACCCAAGGCATCTGGCAGCTCAGCCCGCCCAGATCTTTGAAACCAGATCAAAATATACATTGCCCAAGTCAGACCTTCCAGAGAATCTATTACAATCTGACCATCCCATTGCATTTTGTTCTGCTTTGTTTTGATTTCCGCTTTTGGACAGTTATCCTCTCGCCAGTAGCACGCAACAGATGGACGCCTTTGGTTATTAAAAGGGGTGGTGGTGTTATTTCCTGATTTCCATTTTGCATACGTGATCTGGATCCAGTGCCATCCCATTCAGCGGGCGAAGAAGAGACATTGTGTTCGGCTTAATTATCAAAGGCTGAAACACGGCGAGCAATCAATCATTTTGTGACACGTTCATGCTTTTGCCGGTTTTGTAAAAAAAATATTTGTGTGTGGCTTGTGTAAAGGGAAGAGGGGGGAAGTGCCAGAAAGGAAAAACCAAGTTTGCTTCCCCTCCCCTCCCCCCCACTCCACCCCCCTTAACACCATATCAAAATATCAAGACTGTGGGGAGATGAGTGAAGAATGTTCATTTGTTTTCTCTGAAACTAAATCCAACTCCCTCCCCCCCCTCTTTTTGGCAGGCCGGGATGGAAGTCATTTTAAGATGTCTTTCACTGTAAACATAATCTTGCTGCTAGGGCTTGCATTATAATTAAGGCAGATTTGAGCGGCGAGAGAGCTGTCATTTCAGAACAGCTTTACTTGAGAGGTGCAATGTTTTAACTGCCAGACGGATGATCCACCGAGTGCATTTCTGGGGAACACTGACATCCAGTGGAAATTTGGGTTTTTTTCGAGGGCCAGTTACCCAAATGAGGAGAGGAGGGGATCACAAGAAACTGCTTTGTGGCGTCGGACCAAAATGTCCCCCCCAGACTTGAATTCTTCAGTCAAAAGTGACCTGCCAGAGTGTTTGGGGTTTTTTTTGGGAAGCTCAAAACCAAAGAGTGAAGGTAATAGCTGTTCATTATCTGGAATATTTTGGGATATAGTGCTTCTGAACGTGGCGGTTCTTGGTAGCTAATTGCAATTGATATGTCTGCCTTCCAAGAACGTGTCTGTCACTCTCTAAAAAATTAGTTCAAATAACTTATATAGTGGATGTTAGGAAGGACTTTGCTGTATCTGAGAGCAGGGAGAGCAGATGGTACTGAGCCAGATGGACCGCCGGTTTGACCAAGTACGACAGCTTCATGTGTGGGATTATGAAAGATACAATTATTATAGGAGGGGATAGAATCATAGAGTTGGAAGGTGTCTTACATATAATCTAGTCCAACCCCCTGCCCAATGCAGGACCAGCCTAAAGCATCTCTGACAAATATTTGTCCAGCCTCTTCTTCTATTTATTTATTTATTTATTTCAGCTTATATACCGCTCCTTCCCGAAGGCTCGGAGCAGTTTACAGAAAAGTATTAACGTTTTTCTAACTAGGGCCACACAGTACAGAGGAGAAATGAATGCCTAACAGGCACCCGAGCAGGGTGTGTTCATGGTGAGTTCTTCCTCAAGTTGATGGTGTCTCGGCGGGATCTTCCGGTAGCGACTCCTTCTGGGCGGACCTTCGTGGTGCACGGCTCTGCAACGGTCGCAGCACTGGTCTCTGTTCTTATTGGCTCCGACCATGCTGCGTTGCTGTGTCGTCACGCCTCCTCTCCGCCTGGGTCGTCCGTCGCTCGACTTTGCTGTATCGCTGTTCATCCATCGCCTGTTGCCACCGCACGGCCACCACCGCTGCTACACGCCATCCATGGACGGAGGATGCCCCCCACTCTTCTAAGAGCAGGTACCCATTTGTCTACTTGCCCTAGGGCTTTCGAGCCGCTGGGTGGGCGGAAGCTGAGATGAGGGCTGGGAGCTCATCCCAGCTGCGGTGGGACTCGAACAGCCTTGTGGCTGTTCGGAGATAGCTTACTGCAGGTTCTTTTACAGCCTGCGCCATTGCTCCCTCTATGGAGTTATGCTGATCTATTGTACCAATGGAGATAGCCTAGGCCAGAAGCAGGCCCATAGCTACAGTGGGGCATCTCGGGGCCCAGCCCCCTGACGTACTGCCAATGCCCCCCCATGACTTCCCATCCAGCCCAGGTGCTCCCTTAGGGGTGTGTGTGGGAGGGTGTTAGCTAACGGTTGGGACGTCCTGGTCGAGGTCGGGAAAAGGCGGAAGAACTTCTCGGCTACAAAAATCCCTGCAGTGGATGT
>NW_015170963.1:139665-143076 GCF_001447785.1 Gekko japonicus
ACAAGCAGCCGTTCGGAAAATGACTGAGCCAAGCCAGAAGACGTTTCCACTGTGCAGTGACAGCGTGTGCAATTAAAAATGAATATATGTTGGTTTCCCTATCCCCTATGAACATTGTTAGTCCCCTGTCTAAAATGTGTAACTGTACATCGCTTTGAGCCCACTGGGGAAAGTGATTAATAAATTGAAAGTATTATTACTATTACTATTATTATTTTTATTATTATTATTATGTGGAGTGCCCCCTGGCTTATTTAAAGCCCCCCCCAATTTAAAAAAACCTGGCTACAGCCCTGGCCAGAAGACTGAGATCTCTGTCACTCTCTTTTGGTAAGAGTGACTTGTTTTATCCCTAGATCATGTGTGAAATGGGCAAGATACGGTGTTGGCCCTGATCCTCTGAACTGCTCACTGCATGTGTTGCAGTGTAGGGCTTCATAAGGAACCTAAAAGCGTGCATCATTAATAGTGGTGGAAAGGGCCATCAAGTCGCAGCCAACTTATGGTGAACCTGCAGGGTTTCCAAGGCAAGAGATGAACAGAGGTGGTTGGCCATGGCCTGCCTCTGTAAAGCAACCCAGAACTTTCTTGGTGGTCTCCCATCCAAGGACTAACCAGGGCCGACCCTGCCTGGTTTCTGAGATCTAACGAGGGGCTACTGTAAGCTCTTGGAGGATTGGCTACACTAGGGGTGTGTGGCCTAATATGCAAAGGAGCTCCTGCTACCAGTAGAGCCCTGGTAATAAGCATCGATTGCTGGATGGAGGAGCCACTTAAGAACAAGACTAAAAATGTTTAAAAAAACAACCTTCTGCACCATTTTCATAACCCCAAATGGCCCCTTGGGACTGCTATTTTCCTGACAGGGGAAATTTTCAAGTTGCAAAGAACACATTGCGGGCATTTGAGACAGGGGAAAATGGTACAGACGAATGAACTCCCTTTCCTATGTCCTCTGTGTATCATCGCCTCAGTCCAATGAGCCCAGATGCTGCCAGATATTAATTTTAACAAAAATATTTGCCAGAGGTTCACAGGTTTCTCAGCATTTTGAGAGTCAGTGCGGTACAGGTCTTACTGTTGGACTAGGATCTGGGAGACTCAGGTTCAAATCCCCACTCTGTCACTGAAGTGTGCTGGGTGACCTTGGGCCAGTCACTGTCTCTTTCAACCTTACCTATCTACAGCACAGGATAAAATGAAGGTGGTGAGTGAGATATGCACACAGGAGCTGAAGAGTGAGGGGGAAATAAAGGTAGCTTAATGATTGGCTGGGAAGGACATAGGGTTGCTAACTCCAGGTCAGAAATTCCTGGATATTCCTGGATATTTGAGGGATGGAGCCTGGAGAGGGTGAGGTTTGAGGAGGGGTGGGACCTCAGGTACGATGCTGTGGACTCCACCCTCCAGTGAGAGACAGTTTGGTGTAGTGGTTAAGTGTGCGGACTCTAATCTGGCCGAACTGGCTTTGATTCCCCACTCCTCCATTTGCAGCTGCTGGATGACTTTGGGTAAGCCATAGCTCTGTCAGAGCTGTCCTTGAAAGAGCAGTTTCTGTCAGAGCTCTCTTTGCCCCACCTACCTCAGAAGTGTGCTGGGTGACCTTGGGCCAGTCACTGTCTCTTTCAACCTTACCTATCTACAGCACAGGATAAAATGAAGGTGGTGAGTGAGATATGTGCACAGGAGCTGAAGAGTGAGGGGGAAATAAAGGTAGCTTGATGATTGGCTGGGAAGGACATCAACTGATCTTTGGGAGGGGAGAGGAGATGGAAAGCTGACATCAGAGGAGCAGATAGTGGCAGGTTGATGCTTGGCTGGGAAGGAGATAGGGTTGCCAACTCCAGGTTGTGAAATTCCTTGAGATTCTAGGGGTAGAGCTTGGAGAGGATGAGGTTTGAGGAGGGGTCAGACCTCAGACAGGTACAATGCCATAGGCTCCACCCTCCGAACCAGCCATTTTCCCCTGAAGAACCATTGTTGCCACTCTCCAGGTGAGGTGTGGAGATCACTCAGAATTACAACTGATCTCCAGGAGGGAGGACAGAAGTCAGCTGCAGTCAGAGGAGCAGATAATGGTAGGTTGATGGTTAGCTCAGGAGGGGATGGGGTTGCCAACTCCAGCCTGGGAAATTCCTGGGGATTTCTGGGATGGAGCCTGGAGAGGGTGGGGTTTGAGGAGGTCACCACAGCAGATTGATGTCGAGTGCCCAAGGCCTTGGCATTCTCCCAGAGCCTCTTTCTAGAGCTTATTGTATTCCTTTTCACAACAGGCCTTATTCCTAGTACCTTGAATAAAACTTCATTGGTCTTAAAGGTGCCACTGCTGTTCTACTGGTTCAGACCAATGTGGCTGACCCTCTGAACTATTTTTATCCATTCTACTGTAGAAATCTAGCCATGCTGACATGTGAGTTGCGGCAGGATCAAGCCTTAAATGTTATGTTCCCAAACAAGAGTGCCAGTTGTTAGTCACAACCACACACAGAGAGAGCTGACTTTGCCATCCAAACAAAAGCCAAGCATAATACAGGGAACCAACCCAACATGAACATAACTCTGGGAACAGAGTTATTTCGACTGTTGAAGGATTGCGATTTCCAGCGATGCTCCACCGAGTGCTTCTTGCAGTTCAACCAAGATGTGTTTTCTTTTATGGCCTAAGACATGTGGAAACGCATACCACTTGGCACCACTGATGAACAAACAAGACCCTCTCTGGTTTTCCTTTCTTCCGTGATCCAGGATGACATGTCCCACGTGTTTGGATAAGCGTTGAATTTCACACGATAATCTGTGGCAAATTGAAACCCTTGACAATTAACATTGTTTTTGTTGGAAACATCTTGTTTTCTGTGGCTCTGTTTTGTCATCGCTAAGCGCAAAGGAAAACCGATATCATAGTATTATGACTCTGTGAACCATTCCGATGGGCATGTTAACTTCCTTCCTTGATAATCCGAAAGCATCTGGGAAAACAAAACACAAACCACATTGAGAGGAAATGCTGATGCTAATCCTGCCCCCCCAACACACACCTGATTCCAACCAGTACCCACTGCCTTATTTGGAGTCATTAGGGCATAATTCTATTTTTAAAATCACATTCTTCCTACAATGAGATCAGACCAGCACATACTCACATCAGCTTGGAAGGGAGCAGGAAAGAAACCCTCCCCGTCTGCCCATTTCTCCATTTAAATCATACATACTTGCAAAGCCCCCATTAGTCCCTCTCAGGGGTTGTTTCGTAGAAAAAGAGCTAGGGGAACTCATTAGCATAACTCATTAGCATATGCCACACCCCCTGACATCACCGGAACTGTGACATAAGGCCACACCACCTGACATCACCGGAAGTGTGTCATAAGGCCACACACCCCGCCCCCAACGGTCCCGGCTGCCACTGCC
>NW_015170963.1:143273-147121 GCF_001447785.1 Gekko japonicus
CCTCCCTGGCCCCAGGCAGGCAGGGGTGGGGAGAGGCATGGAGGAAGCAACTTACCCTCCCTCTTCTCCTGCCTCCTCCTGGCTGAATGAGGGCCAGAAGCGGGGCGGCCGGAAGCAGGGGGCGGGGCTTCGTCATGGGCCCCGCCCCCATACCCCACCCGGGGGAACTGCGATCCCCCGCGATCCCCCCCGAAATGACCTCTGGTCCCTCTTTAAAACAAACAAACCAATCCCTGTCCATTCTGTGCACTCCGGCGATGTGGGTAGATTACTCTGTAGAGTCTGAAAGTCCATATGATTATTGGTATCCGGTTTGCACCACTGAAATTGTGGATTCTTCTTACCTCCCTTTACATTCTCATGTGTAAGATACTCTGGAAGAGGTGACGATAGCTGCCTTTATTGTAGATTGCTTGTGGCTTTCATTCTTACATCAGAATGCTGCTGGTCTCATTGAGGGTGCGTTTTTGAGATCTTGATTGATGTTTTGTTGACACTTTTTAAAAAAAAATCAGTTCCATGTAAACTTCCAGGAGAGCCAAATTGGCTGAGAGTGAAGGATTATCCATCCATCACCTACCTATCTACCTACCTACCTGCCTGCCTATCATGTATCTCTATCTATTGTACATACATAGATCTACAACATCTTATGAACTGTGTTCTCCTCATAGGGATATTAAAAAATACTCTGAAATTTGAAGAATAGAGCAATTTCGGCTCCCCAATGCACAACCCTCGAGTTTTATGAACTAAAAGAAGAGAAAGACAATGCCAAATCATCATAGGGTATTTGTAAGATCTGACAAGGTGGAAGCATCCCGTAAATCCCTAGAAGAGCCTTAACAACAGCCCGTCCGAGCAACAATAAGGGGATAAAACCCTAGTGAGTCTCTCCTTTACTTTAAGGTTAGGCACAGTGGAAGTCTCATATTTTATTGGAAACGTTGATTTATGTTTCATAGATCTGCTACCTACTAAAAAAGACCTTGTATTAGCAAATGGGTACAGATCCAGTCCATTACCTTAGGACAGTTGAAAAACCCAAGGGGCTTTGTGAACGAACGCCATAAAACATCATTAAACACCGGAGCGTGACAAGGGAGACAGAAGGTTTGAGTTGAAAGTCAAGAGAAGTGTTTGGAATGAACCAAGAACGGGCCATCAATACACGGCAATACATCTGGCTTCCATTTGTAGGAGGTCGTCAGAGGACCTCAATGTCTGTGATGTAAATGAAGAACAGAGACTCCTACAATTTAACTGTCATCAGCACGAATGCTTTAACTGGCATTGTAAAAGCAAAGCTCTGGGCCTCTTTCTAAATCTCCATAAACTCCTGGTCTGAATTATAAGGGAGGCCATATTACCTGAAGATGAAAGCAGGCAGGTCAATTCACTTAAAACCAGAGAATTACCACTGCTAAGAAATGATGAGTAGCAACTGTATGAGGCCCCTCCTCTTTTGAAGCCATAGCATCCTATGTTCAGGAAGACGGGGAAACGGCTGGAATGTCCACTCCCTGGCATGGCAATCTGGAACAGCCCTCTTTCTGTACAGTGCTGAAAACAGCAGTAAGATTCCAGTTCAGTTGCACTTTAGAGACAAACAAGATTTTCAGGGTCGGAATTTTTGAGAATTTAAGCTCCCTTCGGCAGACACGAGTCGGAATGGAGATCCCTGAGCCCTTATCGCCCAGCCAGTAGGTGGCAGGAGAATACCATTTTGCGTTGTACCTTTGCACGCCATGACCTCGATAGCGCAGGCTAGCCCACTCTTGTCAGATCTCAGAAGCTAAACAGGGTCGATCCTGGTTAGTGCTTGGATGGGAGACAACCGAGGAAGTCCGGGGCTACTCTGCGGAAGCAAACCACCTCTGAATGTTTCTCGCTTTGAAAACCCTGTGGGGCCCACCATAAGTTGGATGCAACTTGATGGCACTTTATACGCACACACACACACACACACAATTTGCATTCTGACTCCCATCTTTGCAACAACACCCCCCACACACACACACACACATGCACCTTCTTACTAGGATATAAGGGCTCAGGGATCTTCATTCCTATTTGGATCTGATGAAGGGAGCTTTCATTCTCAGAAGCTCATACCTGTAACATCTTGTTGGTCTCTAGAGTGCTACTCAGGCCCGTAGCTACAGTGGGGCATCTCGGGGCCCGGCCCCATGACTTACCGCCAAGGCCCCCGGCTTCCCATCCAGCGCAGGCACTCCCTTCTCTGTGTGTTCAGGGTGCCCCCTGACTTATTTAAAGGCCCCCAAATTTAAAAATCCTGGCTACGGGCCTGCATCTACTGCAGAGCAGCATGGCTACCCTCCTGAAACTCTCTTGAGAAGAATGGTGCTCCCAACGGATGAATTCGCCTGAGTCAATAAAAGCACACAGTGCCTCTCAACGAGTTTCGTAAAGAGCTGGGCCTGGGTTCTCTTTGGAGCACCTTGAGATCCCTCAGACATCAGTGCCAGCTCCCTGCCACAAGACACAGTGATGGCCGATCGCCAGGGGCGGATTAGCCATGAAGCAGACTGAGCACGTGCTTAGGGCACCAGGGCTAAAGGGGGCACCACAAAGTTGGGGAAAGGGTGATAAGCTTAGTTTTTACAGTATATTGTGTTATCATCAATGTTCCCCCAAAGCTGTGGAGTCTTGTGAGCAAATATTCTACTTTGTGAGCTCCTGGCATTAAAGTTGTGAGTGAGCAATTTGGCTACTGCATAAATTAGTTTGCTCTGCAGCCATCCTTCCTGAGCTAAGACAAAAATGTTTGAGCCGGAGGCTAAAAAACTGTGAGCTAGCTCACACTGACTGAGCTTAGAGGGAACACTGGTTATCCTATGAACACATTTTTGTATTGCTGCAACCTGCATTGGATATCTGGTCAGACAGGTCAACCACTAAAACGGACCGGGTCAGTGTGGAAAGGAGGGGGGCACCACGATTGGTCAGTGCTGAGGGCACTGGTGAGCCTTAATCTGCCCCTGCCGATCACTCAAACAGGAATGAGTGAACTGACGGAGGACAGATTTATTCATAGCCGTGATAAGTGAAATGGAGCCTCAGCTGGACAAAATCCATGAAGCTGCCTTATACCAAATTGGATCACTGGTCCATCGAGGTCAGTTTTGCTGACTCCGATTGGCAGTGTTTCCCCAGGGACTTGGCACAGGTCTCTCACATCTTCTATTACTTGATCCTTAAAAAAAAAATAGATGGCCAGGAGTGAACCTAAGACATTCTACATGCAAAGCAGATGCTCTCTATCGGAGCTACGGCATTTATGTTCAGAGACGGTATACCTTCAAACATCAGATGCTGGAGGGGGAGGCCTCGTTATGGCTTATTTACACACTGGTGGAAACAGAATACTGATCGAGGTGGGTTTCTGGACCAGTCAAGTAGGTTTTATGTTTGGGCAGAATGCATTCACGCCTGTACACATATCGAGGGATTACGTGCATGTGTAAATCGGAAATGAAAGAGTACAAATGTAGCTCTGGTATTGCTCCACATGCAAAGTCACTTCACACATTTAATATGCACAGAAATGTTATTTGGGTTTAGCTTATTTTTTTATTATTAACATGTTGTTTGGATTCTTTGATATCAATATGGAATGTGTTCAGAATCCTTGTATTGAGATGATAGTTACATGGGTTTCAATAGGAAACACATTCCCCGGCAGTAACTTCTTTGTGTCTCACTTAGCTGAAATGAAAGTGTCAGAGAAAATGAATGCCAAGTGGTGCCATAAACACTGTGGAACTGCCAGGGGAAGGAAGGAAGGAAGGAAGGAAGGAAGGAAGGAAGGAAGGAAGGAAGGAAGG
>NW_015170963.1:147577-157953 GCF_001447785.1 Gekko japonicus
GACTGTATTTTCACAGCAGTTAATGGTTGTCAGTTTATCAAAATTGCTTATATATTTAAATAGTTTTGTAAATGATATGGTTGTTGCGCCCCTTTTTCTCTTGTTGTCATATATGTTATGTCATCGCTGCTGCTATTTTAAAGTGTAACATTATATAATTAAATAAAAATTTAAAAAATAAATAAAAAATAGAAAATAGAGATTCAGCTTCAGATGGCAAAGGAGAAAAGCAAAACTGTAACCAAAGAGATCTACCTTTTGAAGCTTGTTTTTTATGGTCTTCTTCTAGCCTTTTTTTAAAAATCTCATTTTAGGCAATTGGATGTTGTTTTGAGCCGTTTTATGGCTTATGTTTGATATTGATAGTTTTGACATGGTTGTTTCTGTAGTTCTGTTTTCACTTTGCAAGCCATCTTGAGAAGACCTCTGGAGGCATCATATACATTTTCCTATCTAAATTAACTGAAACAAAGCTTTTGGAGTTGGAGCTGAAAGGATTATATCTTTAGCTGAGATTTAAGAATTGGATGATGTTTCATGCAAATGAGTTACCCTTCTGAGGTTTAAAAACGGGGCAAGTTCTGATCAGTTTTGGAGGGATAACCATGGGACTTTATTTGATCTTTGCTCCTGGAGGGTAAGGAGATGACCGCCAGCTTGGTTGGCTTTCAGAGGGGATTTAAGCAAATTCATGGAAGATAGGTGCATCAGTGGCTATTAGACACAACAGCTACATGGTGCTGGGTTAAATGTAAATAAATGAATGAATTATCATTCGTCTTGGAAGCACAGAAGCTTTATGCAGTATCTCTGATCCTCCACATTTCCCGGTTAAGGGAAATGTTGCTCAAACAAATTGCAAAGATGATCTGACTCCTACGGTAACAAGAGAAAGAAATTTTACTTGCGAAAACAGGAGCACGTCTTACATGGCATAGATAGTCATGTAGGTACGTTTAACTTATTGTGAACAGATGAACTACCAAAAAAAAAAAAAAAGATTAACTTGCTACAGTTCCAAGCCAAGGTAAGAGAGAAGAAGAAGAGAGTTCCTATGCAAGATGAAAGGCAAGCAAGGACCAAAGAGGCTCAACATCTAAGTGACTGCTGGGTGGGGTCAACTGCCAGGTGTACCCGAGTGAGAGAATTCTCTTAACCCCGGCCTTCCAGGATCCTCTTTTATGCAGAGTTACAATATCCCACGAATGAAACCTCCCTTTAGGCACAACCTCTGAATACCAATTATTAGGATGAAATTACAGGGAGAGACTTTGGCTTCCCTGTCCAGCTTGTAAGCCTTCTGAGGGCATTTGGTCAGCCACTGTGTGAAACCAGATTCTGGACTGGATGTACTGTTGGGCTGAACCAGCGCGAGTGCTCTGAGCTTGCTATGGCTGTTCTTAGGCTTACCGGGTCGAGCAGGCGAGTTGGGGGGAGGGTTTAGGGAGGCACGTGACAACCAGCAAGAGGGTTGGGGATGGGGACATAGAGGGGTATGTGGCATCAGTAGCATCACTCATTGCCCAGAAGTGACAACAGGTAACTCTAGGAATCACTGGAAACTGTACAGTACAACCATAGAAACGTTTGGAGATTCCTAGAGCTACCCAGAAGTGACATGCCAGCAGTGTCTTTTGTTTCCCCCACTGCCACTTGGAGCAGTGATGAGCAACAGAGACAATAGGCAGGAGACCTTTCACCATAGTCGGAGGCCTGGCATCCTTATAGTCAGGGGTCATTTCCTGCGGAAGTGCACAGGAGCAGAGCTCCGGCAGTAAGGAGCCCAGGGGGCGGGCGCATGCAACAAGCCCCGCCCCCTGCTCCCAGCAGCCCTCAGTTGGGCCAGGAGGAGCAAGAAACCCAGGTAACGTACAGACTCCCCCCCCCCGGCCCGTCTTAAGGTACAAGCTCTCCCTCCTCTGTGAGAACAGATCTGCACATCCCCCCCCCAATAGCTAGCAATCCAAAACAGTCCGGTGGAGCCTGAGTGGTGGGTGTTGCCTCTGACACACTTCCAGTGGTACCAGGGGGTGTGGCATATGCAAATAAATTATGCTAATAAGTTATGCTAATGAGCTCCTGCACCTCTTTTTCTACGAAATGACCCCTGCTTATAGTTATATCCCAAATTCCAGAGCATCTCTGTGCCACTGGCAACACAGGCCTAGTCCTAGTTTCCCTTCTGGTAAGCCTCCACCCCCCCCCCCGGTTGCCAGGGGGTACCTGGTAACTCAGGACTCAAGGCATCGTACCTGTGGTTTATTCATTGAATTCATTTATATCCCGCCTTCCTACCCAATGGGGACCCAAAGCCACTTATATAATTCTCATCCCCTCCATTTTATCCTCACAACAACCCTGTGAGGTAGGTTAGGCTGAGAGGGTGTAACTGGCCAAAGGTCACCCAGCAAGCTTCCATGGATTTGAACCCTGGTCTTCCAGATCCTAGTCTGACACTCTAACCACCACACCACACTGCCTCCCAGACAGTTTCCTGTTTGGGCACTGACAGCTTCCTGTTCAGGTCTGCTTAGATTCAGCAAAATGGCTGCATCAGGTACCCAAGCAGCTTAGCTTTAGGATGACCAGCCTCCAGGTGGAATTTCAACTGATCTCTAACCCACAGAGATCAGTTCCCCTATGGGAATTATCCGTTTCGGAGGACAGACTTGCAGCATCACATGCTCGCTGACCCCCCCTCCCTCCTCAGACTCCACCCTTGCCAATCACCACCCCCAAATCTCCCAGTATTTCCCAAACCGGAATCGGCAACCCCTCAGATAATGTCCACGTGTGAGTGACCCATGCGTATTTTACAAGGCCCGTGATTCCTCAGCTAAAAATGAGTTGAAAGGCCAAGTATTTCTTTTCCTTCAAAACCGCTCCCGGGAAGAAGCCTGTGCTCTTCTCAGAAGCTGCGCACACAACTGTAACACACATCTCCCTATCTCTCTTCCTCTCCATCTTCCCCAACAGCCTTTCTCTCCCCCCCCCACCCCGCCCTTCAAGTAATCCTGAAAATTCGTCACGAAGCTTTCAAAACAATTTATGCAAACAAACATGGAGTGTAGCTGTTTGTATTGGCAGCGCATTCAACTTAACAACCTACAACAAGGAACAGATGGGCTCGGCTCGGGGAAACCGGCTACAAAGAAAACAGTAGGAGCAAGCCTGGGAAAAAAACCCTCCGCCTGCCCAATTTTGTGAAGATTACAGCCTCTCTCTTGTTTATTTCTTTGATTAAGCTGCTGTTTTATGTCCCCACGCATCTTTACTTTGCCATTTCATGGAACAAATTCACTCGAAGTTAACATCCTCCGACGGCGCACGGTTTAGACTGGCGGTGTTTCATGCACGGCACTATCTGTCTCTCCCTGATTTTCTGAAAAGTATCCGGAAAGGGGGGGGGGAAGCAAGCATACAGATGTTATACAAGGGATTGAACAAAATTAGAGACAAATGCTTTCACAACTCACAACACTCCTAATCCCTGTTTAGAACCGCAGGGCTCGCAAAACTTGGTTCACCCAGACAAATCTGTTATATATATACATTAAAAAAAAAACACATACACACACAAACATAAAAATAGCTAGGCTGGCTCAGATTAGAATTCTTTTGCCAGCCAGATGGCCCTAGAAGCTGTAAAAGCCGGAATGGAAACATGATGGAATTCTCAGAATCTGATCCTAAAGGTGGAACTTCCACATACTGTGGCAGTATATCTTTCTAATGTACTGTCTCTGAATATGGAGGCTCCATATTTAACTGCCAGGGTCACTGAAATTTTTAAAAAAAATTCTGCTAGAAGGATATTACGAATGACAGGAATGGGTTGCAAAATGTATCAAAAACATTTCTGAAATAAGCCCTGACCTGGATAGCCCAGACAAGCCGGATCTCGGAAGCTAAGCAGGGTCGACTGTGGTTAGTACTTGGATGGGAGACTTCCATGGAATACCACGTTGGGAGGACAGAGGCAGGCGTTATTCAGCCACCTCTCTGACTATCCTCCAGGCCCACACACACACACACAGAGAAAGAGAAAATACAAAAAAATAATAATTCTCAAATAGACTGCCATACCAGATGACATACAACAAAATACGTTGAGGGACCTGTACGATGGAAGTAGTTAGGATATTAAATAAGGATTGGAGGACAGTCAGCTCCAACTGTACATCTAGTATGTACATCTAGCTGTACATACAGTAGTCATGTATGGCTGCGAGAGTTGGACTATAAGGAAGGCCGAGCGCCGAAAAATAGATTCCTTTGAACTATGGTGCTGGAGAAGACTCTTGAGAGTCCCTTGGACTGCAAGGAGATCAAATCAGTCAATCCTAAAAGAAATCAGCCCTGACTGTTCCCTGGAAGGCCAGATAATGAAACTGAAGCTCAAATACTTTGGCCACCCAATGAGAAGGGAGCACTCACTGGAGAAGACCCTGAGGCTGGGAAAGATTGAAGGTCAAAGAAGACGGGGACGGCAAAGGATGAGATGGTTAGACAGTGTCATCGATGCAACGGACATGAAATTGAGCCAACTTCAGAGGACTGCGGAAGACCGGAAAGCCTGGTGTGATCTGGTCCATGGGGTCGTGCAGAGTCGGACACGACTGTGCGACTGAACAACAGCAACAAATGTACATACTACTAAATGCAAATACTTTGGCCACCCAACGAGAAGGGAGCACTCAGTGGAGAAGACCCTGATGCTGGGAAAGATTGATCAAAGAAAACGGGGATGGCAAAGGATGAGATGGTTAGAGAGTGTCATAGATGCAACGAACATGAAATTGAGCCAACTTCAGAGGACGGTGGAAGACCGGAAAGCCTGGCGTGATCTGGTCCATGGGGTTGCGAAGAATCGGACTCGACTATGCGACTGAACAACAACAACAGCTCCAGCTCCAGACCCCGTCATGTTCACTGGGTGATCTTGGGCCAAACACACCTCACAGGATTGTTGAGAAGACAAAATCCAAGAAGGGAGAATTGTGCATGTTACTCCGAGATCTGTCGAGAAAGGATGGAATTAAAAAAAAAAAAGCTTGACTTGCCTGCGGAAGGCACCAGATTTAGTCTCCATCGTCTCCCACTCTATGCTAGCAGGTGGGTTGCCGTCTCTGACTGGGGACATTCCTGGAGATTTGGAGGCAGTGCCTGGGGAGAGTGGAGACTTTGGAAGGAGGGGACGCAGCAGGGAGGTGATGCCATAGAATCCACCCTCTGAAGTTGTCGTTTTCACCAGGGGAACTCATCTCTCTTGTCTGGAGACCTGTTGAAATTCCAGGAGAACTCTAGGTCCTACCTGGAGGTTAGTATTGTTATCTCTGGGTCCCTTCCTCATATTCAGAAGATCATTTGAAGGCATTGAAGGCATGAAAGGCATTTGATCGGAACAGGTACATAAGAACATAACAGAGAAACTGGTGTTGGATCAGGCCAATGGCCCATCCAGCCCAACACTCTGTGTCACACAGTGGCCAAAAATACCAGGTGCCATCAGGAGGTCCAGCAGTGGGGCCAGGACACTAGAAGCCCTCCCACTGTTGCCCCCCCAAGCACCAAGAATACAGAACATCACTTGCTCCAGACCATGACTTCCTATCTATGCCTTGTGGCTAAAAGCCACTGATGGACCTCTGCTCCATATAAGAACATAAGAGAAGCCAATGCTGGGTCAGGACAGTGGCCCATCCAGTCCAACACTCTGTGTCACACAGTGGCCAAAAATACCAGGTGCCATCAGGAGGTCCAGCAGTGGGGCCAGGACACTAGAAGCCCTCCCACTGTTGCCCCCCCCAATCACCAAGAATACAGAACATCACTTGCTCCAGACCATGACTTCCTATCTATGCCTTGTGACTAAGAGCCACTGATGGACCTCTGCTCCATATAAGAACATAAGAGAAGCCAATGCTGGGTCAGGACAGTGGCCCATCCAGTCCAACACTCTGTGTCACACAGTGGCCAAAAATACCAGGTGCCATCAGGAGGTCCAGCAGTGGGGCCAGGACACTAGAAGCCCTCACACTGTTGACCCCCACCCCAAGCACCAAGAACACAGAGCATCCCTTGCCCCAGCCCTGAAAGTTCCTACCTATACCTTGTGGCTGGTAGCCACTGGTGGACCTCTGCTCCATAGGTTTGATGATGATGATGATGATGATGATATTATTTCCCAGTGCAATTATTTAGGGTAATTAGGTCACTTACAGAGAGGATCCAAAGTGTTAGTAATCCAGCTCTAAGTGTTGAGGCTTTTGCAAACTTTTTTGTGGATCAAATCTTGATGGGTCCCTTCCTCATATTCAGAAGATCACATGGAAGGCATTTGATCGAAACAGGTACATAAGAACATAAGAGAGAAGCCGGTGTTGGATCAGGCCAATGGCCCATCCAGCCCAACACTCTGTGTCACACAGTGGCCAAAAAAACCAGGTGCCATCAGGAGGTCCACCAGTGGGGCCAGGACATTAGAAGCCCTCCCACTGTTGACCCCCCAAGCACCAAGAATACAGAACATCACTTGCTCCAGACCATGACTTCCTATCTATGCCTTGTGGCTAAAAGCCACTGATGGACCTCTGCTCCATATAAGAACATAAGAGAAGCCAATGCTGGGTCAGGACAGTGGCCCATCCAGTCCAACACTCTGTGTCACACAGTGGCCAAAAATACCAGGTGCCATCAGGAGGTCCAGCAGTGGGGCCAGGACACTAGAAGCCCTCCCACTGTTGACCCCCACCCCAAGCACCAAGAACACAGAGCATCCCTTGCCCCAGCCCTGAGAGTTCCTATCTATACTTTGTGGCTGGTAGCCACTGATGGACCTCTGCTCCATAGGTTTGATGATGATGATGATGATGATGATATTATTTCCCAGTGCAATTATTTAGGGTAATTAGGTCACTTACAGAGAGGATCCAAAGTGTTAGTAATCCAGCTCTAAGTGTTGAGGCTTTTGCAAACTTTTTTGTGGATCAAATCTTGACACTCCGCCATGACCTGCCTGCCAATTTTGATACAGTACATGAGGCCCTTGGCTGTCTTTGGATTCTGTATTGGGCACCTTCAGCCACCTCGCTCCAGCTGTCGATGGGAGGCACCTTCAGCCACCTCGCTCCAGCTGTTGATGGGATTCCGGGTGCTGTTAAGCCCACCACTTGCCTCTTGGACCGATGTCCATTATGGCTGGTAAAAGCCAGTGGTGGTGGAATACGGGGCCCCGTGGTGGACATTATAAATCTGTCCCTAAACGTGGGAATCTACCCGGTGAGATTAAAGGAAGCATGGTAATACCGCTCTTAAAGAAACCATTGTTGGATCCTATGGATCCGGCCAATCACTTTTCAGTACTGAATCTTTTGTTCCTGGGTAAGGTAATTGGGATAGCGGTGGTGGAGCAGCTCCATACTTTCCTGGAGGACACATCAACTCTAGACCTATTCCAGTCTGGCTTCTGCCTTGGCCATGGGACAGAGACGGCATTAGTCACCCTCACAGATGATCTTCGTATGGTTGAGAAGAGCAACGGGTTCCATCTAGCCTGGCTCCTCTTTCCTCCTCCCCCCATCTGTAAGTTTGTTGCTGAATAGTTTAAGTTGTTTCAACTGTTTTTAACGTGATATTTGAATTCATATATTGGAAATGTTGTCCCTCACCCTGAGCCCTGCCTCTCCAATGTTATTGGAGGACAAGTTATAACTCGATAAGTGGATGGATGGATGGATGGATGGATGGATGGATGGATGGATGGATGGATGGATGGATGGATGGATGGATGGATGGATGGATGGATGGATGGATGGATGGATGGATGGATGGAGACAGACAGACAGACAGACAGACGAGATAATATAAAGAAAATACAAAAAGGGAAAAATTACATATCATAATCATATATATCAAAGGTGATTATATATACTAAAGTGTAAGAGATAGAAGATATTTCTCTCCAGTACCTCCTTTTTACACTGAAAGGTTTTGGGGACACTGTCTATAAATTACAATACTTCTGTTGGGATACATTTATATTCAACATTTTACATTTCAGATTCCATAACTAATCTGTTTTCCAGCTAAATTATTAATTTCACCCATTTGTCAGTTGAATCTTGACCATGTGAGTGCCAGAATGCTGTACCTCTACTCCCACCTCTTGATAGCCCTGGACTCCTCTCTTTATTCTCACTTCAGGTATCTCCAAAGGTAGCAAACATCTGAATTACCAATTGCCCTGTGCTGGCCCGAGGTTGGCAACTGGTAGGAGACTTTCTTCAGAGAAGACTACCCAGTGACATCCTGACATCACCGGCACTGTGTTGTTGCCACATCCAGCATACCCCAGAAGTGCTGTAATTGAGTGGGGGTGTCCCTCTAGCATTCACCCAACACTCTATGTTTAAACCATAGAGTTTGGGGTGAAAGCTAGAGTGCCCCCCACCCATACACACACGTTGACATCACTTCCTAGTAGCACAAGAAGTAATGTTATGGTTTCACTGGTGACACTGATCTCCCCCACATTTCCCCAGAAATTCCCCCCACATTGCCTGCCTGAACTGTGGTGGAGGGAGCCACCTGAGGCAGGATGTGTCCCTCATGTGGCAGACCTGGTCTTCCTGGTTGGCCCTCCAGGACAACTAGTTGGCCACAGGTAGGATGGTGGACTAGATGGACGTAGGCTTGCCAGCTCCGGGTTGGGAAATTTGGGGGTGGAGCCTAGGGAGGGTGGGATTTGGTGAGGGGAGGGACCACAGTGACATATAAGCCCACAGAGTCCATCTTCCAAAGCAGTCATTTTCTCCAGGGGAGCTGATCTCTGTAATCAGGAGATCAATACTAATTCCAGGAGATCTCCAGGCCCCACCTGAAGATTGGTAACCCTAGATGGACCCCTGGCCTAACTGAGCAGGGTGCCCCTTATACTCTTAGGCATTCATTTCCATTTTAAAACAAAAACCACCGGAGAGAAGAGGGACACAATTATATGTCACATCTCACTTGGGCCTTCCAATCCAAATGATTTTTTTCCCCCGTTTGCCCCCCTCTGAGAATTGCCTCTACAGATTCCTCAAATGTTAAGATCTGTTTTGCTTTCGGAACAAAACCAGCCTTTAAAGGAAAGCTTAGCAGATTTCTTTTTTTAAATAATAAAAAAAAAGAGCACAGAAATACGGCACTCCCCAGAGGCATTCAAAAATGCAAACTGAAAACTTCCCATGTGTTGAGGCCTATTACTTGTTTCCTTCAGACTCGAAAAAGTGTCGCTGACTTTCAGGAACGTTTTCAGGGTATCAAGCCAAGGAGCTGTTTTCTTTCCCGGTCCTCATTAACCCGGCTGAGGAACCCCGGGCTCACTGTTCTAATTTCCGATTTTCAGTGTTTTTCTTTCCCCCTCTTTTCATCCCCCCCCCCCGCTCTTACGTTTCAGTGTTTTCACTCCTTGCCAGGTTCACCTTGAGAGGCCACTGCTGTCAAGCACAATCGGGGGTGGGAGGGGGGGAGAGGAAAAAAGAAAAGCCAGTGGCGACCACAGTAGCCTCGATGTTGAAAAACGCAATTTCAATATCAAGAAATTAACGGCAGCTCCATCAAAAGCCCTCTTTGTGATCTGAAATTAAGAGCGGGCTCGATGTTTTTATTCTTCTCCCCAGGAATACTCGCCAATAAATATTTACGTTAGATCTAAAAAGGCACTTATTTGACGCAGCAAATTAAACGCCGGCGCATTAAACAAACCTGTTTTGTCGTTTCACGGCTCTAGAGAACATGCCATGAGGCCCAGGTTGGCAAGAGCAAAAACTTTTTAAAGTTATGAATAAACTAGGCTGGATTATACACTCTGCTAAATTCTCTACAGGGTAGAGTCCCTTCTGCATAACAGACTTAAACCCAGAGGTCATTTCCTGCAGGAGCGCACAGGAGCGGAGCTCCGGCAGTAAAGAGCCTACGGGGCAGGCACATGCAACAAGCCCCACCCCCTGCTCCCAGCAGCCCTCAGTCAGAGCAAAAAGCAGCCAGGTAAGTTGCAGAGCTCCCCCTCCCCGGCCCCCTGGTCCAAAACAGTCCAGTGGCATCTTTAAGACCAAGTTTTATTCAGGTACAAGCTCTCCCTCCTCTGTGAGGACAGATCTGCACGTTCCCCCCCCCCAATAGCTAGCAATCCAAAACAGTCCAGTGGAGCCTGAGCGGTGGGTGTTGCCTTGTGACAGACTTCCTGTGATGTCAGGGGGCATGGCATATGCAAATAAGTTATGCTAATAAGATATGCTAATGAGTTCCTGCACCTCTTTTTCTACGAAATGACCCCTGCTTAAGCCAATTTAACTGGCATGGCTCCATCTCACATAACCATCTAGACCAGG